>NW_027417145.1:0-113896 GCF_009905375.1 Apium graveolens
CCTATAAGAGTCACTGCCCCATATTGATACAATTAACATGTTAAATCATATAAATGCAATTAGACATCCTTTAACCACCTCTTGGTACCCCTTTCCCACAAGTCAATTTTGGACCACATTTTGGCTCTAATCAATCATGTAAGTGACTTCTCACCATATTAGAGTCACTTTGCACCTTATAAGAGTCACTTGTTATCATATATTGGTACAAATAACATGTTAACATCATGTACATGCAATTAGAAATCCTTTTACCACCTTTAGTGCCATATTCATACAAGTCAGTTTTGGTCCACATTTTCGGTTCTAATAACCATGTTAGTCAATTCTCACATATTAGAGTCACTTTGCACCCTATAAGAGTCACTTTCCACCATATATGCAACAATTGACATGTTAACATCATATACATCCAATTGACATCCTTTTACCACCTATTAATGCCACTTTCATACAAGTTAATTTTTGTTCCACATTTTGGCTCTAATCAACCATGTAAGTCATGTTTACCAACCATATATGAGTACCTTTACACCCTTATACAGAGTAACCTGCCCCATATATTTATACAATTAACATGTTTAACATTCACGTAAATGCAATATTTTTTTTTTTTTTTTTTTTTTCCTCATCCTTGAACCACCTTCTTGGTACCCCTTTCGTACAAGTCAATTTGGAGCCAAATTTTGGCTCTAAGCAATCATGTAAGTGACTTCTCACCATATTAGAGTCACTTGCACCTTATAAGAGTCACTGCCATCATATATTGGTACAATTAACATGTTAACATCATGTACATGCAATTATAAATCCTTTTACCACTCTAGTGCAATATTAATACAAGTCAATTTTGGTCCCACATTTTGGTTCTAAATAACCATGTTAGTCACTTCTCACCATATTAGAGTCACTTTGCACCCTATAAGAGTGAATTTCCACCATATATGTAACAATTGACATGTTAACATCATATAATCCAATTTGACATCCTTTTACCACTATTAATGCACTTCATACAAGTTAATTTGTCCACATTTTGGCTCTAATCAACCATGTAAGTCACTGTTCACCATATTAGAGTACCTTTAAACCCTATAAGAGTCACTTGCCCCATATATTGATACAATTAACATGTTAAAATCAAGTAAATGCAATTAGACATCATTTAACCACCTCTTGGTACCCCTTTCCTACAAGTCAATTTTGGGCCACATTTTGGCTCTAATCAATCATGTAAGTGACTTCTCACCATATTAGAGTCACTTTGCACCTTATAAGAGTCACTTGCCATCATATATTGGTACAATTAACATGTTAACATCATGTACACGCAATTAGAAATCATTTTACCACCTCATAGTGCCATATTCATACAAGTCAGGTTTGGTCCACATTTTGGTTCTAATTAACCATGTTAGTCACTTCTCACCATATTAGAGTCACTTTGCAACCTATAAGAGTCACTTTCCACCATATATGCAACAATTGACATGTTAACATTAAATACATCCAATTTGACATCCTTTTACCACCTATTAATGCCACTCTCATATAAGTTAATTTTGTTCCACATTTTGGCTCTAATGAACCATGTAAGTCATTGTTCACCATATAAGAGTACCTTTACACCCTATAAGAGTCACTTGCCCCATATATTGATACAATTAACATGTTAACATCATGTAAATGCAATTAGACATCCTTTAACCACCTCTTGGTACCTCTTTCCCACAAGTCAATTTTGGACCACATTTTGGCTCTAATCAATCATGTAAGTGACTTCTCACCATATTAGAGTCACTTTGCACCTTATAAGAGTCACTTGTTATCATATATTGGTACAAATAACATGTTAACATCATGTACATGCAATTAGAAATCCGTTTACCACCTCTTAGTGCCATATTCATACAAGTCAGTTTTGGTCCACATTTCGGTTGTAATTAACCATGTTAGTCACTTCTCACCATATTAGAGTCACTTTGCACCCTATAAGAGTCACTTTCCACCATATATGCAACAATTGACATGTTAACATCATATACATCCAACTTGACATCCTTTTACCACCTATTAATGCCACTTTCATACAAATTAATTTTGTTCCACATTTTAGCTCTAATCAACCATGTAAGTCACTGTTCACCATATTAGAGTACCTTTACACCCTATAAGAGTCACCTGCCCCATATATTGATACAATTAACATGTTAACATCACGTAAATGCAATTACTCATCCTTTAACCACCTCTTGGTACCCCTTTCGTACAAGTCAATTTGGAGCCAAATTTTGGCTCTAATCAATCATGTAAGTGACTTCTCACCATATTAGAGTCACTTTGCACCTTATAAGAGTCACTTGCCATCATATATTGGTACAATTAACATGTTAACATCATGTACATGCAATTAGAAATCCTTTTACCACCTCTTAGTGCAATATTAATACAAGTCAATTTTGGTCCACATTTTGGTTCTAAATAACCATGTTAGTCACTTCTCACCATATTAGAGTCACTTTGCACCTTATAAGAGTCACTTTCCACCATATATGCAACAATTGACATGTTAACATCATATACATCCAACTTGACATCCTTTTACCACCTATTAATGCCACTTTCATACAAGTTAATTTTGTTCCACATTTTGGCTCTAATCAACCATGTAAGTCACTGTTCACCATATTAGAGTACCTTTACACCCTATAAGAGTCACCTGCCCCATATATTGATACAATTAACATGTTAACATCACGTAAATGCAATTACTCATCCTTTAACCACCTCTTCGTACCCCTTTCCTACAGGTCAATTTTGGGCCGTATTTTGGCACTACTCAATCATGTAAGTGACTTCTCACCATATTAGAGTCACTTTGCACCTTATAAGAGTCACTTGCCATCATATATTGGTAAAATTAACATGTTAACATCATGTACACGCAATTAGAAATCCTTTTATCACATCATAGTGCCATATTCATACAAGTCAGGTTTGGTCCACATTTTGGTTCTAATTAACCATGTTAGTCACTTCTCCCCATATTAGAGTCACTTTGCACCCTATAAAGTCACTTTCCACCATATATGCAACAATTGACATGTTAACATCAAATACATCCAATTTGACATCCTTTTACCACCTATTAATGCCACTTTCATATAAGTTAATTTAGTTCCACATTTTGGCTCTAATGAACCATGTAAGTCATTGTTCACCATATAAGAGTACCTTTACACCCTATAAGAGTCACTTGCCCCATATATTGATACAATTAACATGTTAACATAATGTAAATGCAATTAGACATCCTTTAACCACCTCTTGGTACCTCCCACAAGTCAATTTTGGACCACATTTTGGCTCTAATCAATCATGTAAGTGACTTCTCACCATATTAGAGTCACTTTGCACCTTATAAGAGTCACTTGTTATCATATATTGGTACAAATAACATGTTAACATCATGTACATGCAATTAGAAAACCTTTTACCACTTCTTAGCACCATATTCATACAAGTTAGTTTTGGTCCACATTTCGGTTCTAATTATCCATGTTAGTCACTTCTCACCATATTAGAGTCACTTTGCACCCTATAAGAGTCACTTTCCACCATATATGCAACAATTGACATGTTAACATCATATACATCCAACTTGACATCCTTTTACCACCTATTAATGCCACTTTCATACAAGTTAATTTTGTTCCACATTTTGGCTCTAATCAACCATGTAAGTCACTGTTCACCATATTAGAGTACCTTTACACCCTATAAGAGTCACCTGCCCTATATATTGATACAATTAACATGTTAACATCACGTAAATGCAATTACTCATCCTTTAACCACCTCTTGGTACCCCTTTCGTACAAGTCAATTTGGAGCCAAATTTTGGCTCTAATCAATCATGTAAGTGACTTCTCACCATATTAGAGTCACTTTGCACCTTATAAGAGTCACTTGCCATCATATATTGGTACAATTAACATGTTAACATCATGTACATGCAATTAGAAATCCTTTTAGCACCTCTTAGTGCAATATTAATACAAGTCAATTTTGGTCCACATTTTGGTTCTAAATAACCATGTTAGTCACTTCTCACCATATTAGAGTCACTTTGCACCCTATAAGAGTCACTTTCCACCATATATGCAACAATTGACATGTTAACATCATATACATCCAATTTGTCATCCTTTTACCACCTATTAATGCCACTTTCATATAAGTTAATTTTGTTCCACATTTTGGCTCTAATCAACCATGTAAGTCACTGTTCACCATATTAGAGTACCTTTAAACCCTATAAGAGTCACTTGCACCATATATTGATATAATTAACATGTTGACATCACGTAAATGCAATTAGACATCCTTTAACCACCTCTTGGTACCCCTTTCCTACAAGTCAATTTTGGGCCACATTTTGGCTCTAATCAATCATGTAAGTGACTTCTCACCATATTAGAGTCACTTTGCACCTTATAAGAGTCACTTGACATCATATATTGGTACAATGAACATGTTAACATCATGTACATGCAATTAGAAATCCTTTTACCACCTCATAGTGCCATATTCATACAAGTCAGGTTTGGTCCACATTTTGGTTCTAATTAATCATGTTAGTCACTTCTCCCCATATTAGAGTCACTTTGCACCCTATAAGAGTCACTTTCCACCATATATGCAACAATTAACATGTTAACATCATATACATCCAATTTGTCATCCTTTTACCACCTATTAATGCCACTTTCATAAAAGTTAATTTTGTTCCACATTTTGGCTCTAATCAACCATGTAAGTCACTGTTCACCATATAAGAGTACCTTTACACCCTATAAGAGTCACTTGCCCCATATATTGATACAATTAACATGTTAACATCATGTAAATGCAATTAGACATCCTTTAACCACCTCTTGGTACCCCTTTCCTACAAGTCAATTTTAGACCACATTTTGGCTCTAATCAATCATGTAAGTGACTTCTCACCATATTAGAGTCACTTTGCACCTTATAAGAGTCACTTGTTATCATATATTGGTACAAATAACATGTTAACATCATGTACATGCAATTAGAAATCCTTTTACCACCTCTTAGTGCCATATTCATACAAGTCAGTTTTGGTCCACATTTCGGTTTTAATTTACCATGTTAGTCACTTCTCACCATATTAGAGTCACTTTGCACCCTATAAGAGTCACTTTCCACCATATATGCAACAATTGACATGTTAACATCATATACATCCAATTTGTCATCCTTTTACCACCTATTAATGCCACTTTCATATCAGTTAATTTTGTTCCACATTTTGGCTCTAATCAACCATGTAAGTCACTGTTCACCATATTAGAGTACCTTTAAACCCTATAAGAGTCACTTGCACCATATATTGATACAATTAACATGTTGACATCACGTAAATGCAATTAGACTTCCTTTAACCACCTCTTGGTACCCCTTTCCTACAAGTCAATTTTGGGCCACATTTTGGCTCTAATCAATCATGTAAGTGACTTCTCACATATTAGAGTCACTTTGCACCTTATAAGAGTCACTTGCCATCATATATTGGTATAATTAACATGTTAACATCATGTACATGCAATTAGAAATCCTTTTACCACCTCATAGTGCCATATTCATACAAGTCAGGTTTGGTCCACATTTTGGTTCTAATTAATCATGTTAGTCACTTCTCACCATATTAGAGTCACTTTGCACCCTATAAGAGTCACTTTCCACCATATATGCAACAATTAACATGTTAACATCATATACATCCAATTTGTCATCCTTTTACCACCTATTAATGCCACTTTCATAAAAGTTAATTTTGTTCCACATTTTGGCTCTAATCAACCATGTAAGTCACTGTTCACCATATAAGAGTACCTTTACACCCTATAAGAGTCACTTGCCCCATATATTGATACAATTAACATGTTAACATCATGTAAATGCAATTAGACATCCTTTAACCACCTCTTGGTACCCCTTTCCTACAAGTCAATTTTAGACCACATTTTGGCTCTAATCAATCATGTAAGTGACTTCTCACCATATTAGAGTCACTTTGCACCTTATAAGAGTCACTTGTTATCATATATTGGTACAAATAACATGTTAACATCATGTACATGCAATTATAAATCCTTTTACCACCTCTTAGTGCCATATTCATACAAGTCAGTTTTGGTCCACATTTCGGTTTTAATTTACCATGTTAGTCACTTCTCACCATATTAGAGTCACTTTGCACCCTATAAGAGTCACTTTCCACCATATATGCAACAATTGACATGTTAACATCATATACATCCAATTTGTCATCCTTTTACCACCTATTAATGCCACTTTCATATCAGTTAATTTTGTTCCACATTTTGGCTCTAATCAACCATGTAAGTCACTGTTCACCATATTAGAGTACCTTTAAACCCTATAAGAGTCACTTGCACCATATATTGATACAATTAACATGTTGACATCACGTAAATGCAATTAGACATCCTTTAACCACCTCTTGGTAACCCTTTCCTACAAGTCAATTTTGGGCCACATTTTGGCTCTAATCAATCATGTAAGTGACTTCTCACCATATTAGAGTCACTTTGCACCTTATAAGAGTCACTTGCCATCATATATTGGTATAATTAACATGTTAACATCATGTACATGCAATTAGAAATCCTTTTACCACCTCATAGTGCCATATTCATACAAGTCAGGTTTGGTCCACATTTTGGTTCTAATTAACCATGTTAGTCACTTCTCACCATATTAGAGTCACTTTGCACCCTATAAGAGTCACTTTCCACCATATATGCAACAATTGACATGTTAACATCATATACATCCAATTTGACATCCTTGTACCACCTATTAATGCCACTTTCATACAAGTTAATTTTTTTTCCACATTTTGGCTCTAATTAACCTTGTAAGTCACTGTTCACCATATTAGAGTACCTTTACACCCTATAAGAGTCACTTGCCCCATATATTGATACAATTAACATGTTAACATCACGTAAATGCAATTAGACATCCTTTAACCACCTCTTGGTACCCTTTTCCTAAAAGTTAATTTTGGGCCACATTTTGTCTCTAATCAATCATGTAAGTGACTTCTCACCATATTAGAGTCACTTTGCACCTTATAAGAGTCACTTGCTATCATATATTGGTACAAATAACATGTTAACATCATGTACAGTGACTTACATGGTTGATTAGAACCAAAATGTGGAACAAAATTAACTTGTATGAAAGTGGCATTAATAGGTGGTAAAAGGATGTCAAATTGGATGTATATGATGTTAACATGTCAATTGTTGCATATATGGTGCAAAGTGACTCTTATAGGGTGCAAAGTGACTCTAATATGGTGATAAGTGACTAACATGGTTAATTAGAACCAAAATGTGGACAAAAATTGACTTGTATGAATATGGCACTAAGAGGTGGTAAAAGGATTTCTAATTGCATATACGTGATGTTAACATGTTAATTGTACAATATGTGATGGCAAGTGACTCTTATAAGGTGCAAAGTGACTCTAATATGGTGAGAAGTCACTTACATGATTGATTAGAGCCAAAATGTGGCCAAAAATTGACTTGTAGGAAAGGGGTCCCAAGAGGTGGTTAAAGGATGTCTAATTGCATTTATGTGATGCTAATATGGTAATTTTATCAATATATGGGGCAAGTGACTCTTATGGGGTGTAAAGGTACTCTAATATGGTGAACAACGACTTACATGCTTGATTAGAGCCAAAATATGGAAGAAAAATTACTTGTATAATAGTGGCATTAATAGGTGGTAAAAGGATGTCAAATTGGATGTATATGATGTTAACATGTCAATTGTTGCATATATGGTGGAAAGTGACTCTTATAGGGTGCAAAGTGACTCTAATATGGTGAGAAGTGACTAACATGGTTAATTAGAACCAAAATGTGGACCAAAATTGACTTGTATGAATATGGCACTAAAAGGTGGTAAAAGGATTTCTAATTGCATGTACATGATGTTAACATGTAATTGTACCAATATATGATGGAAGTGACTCTTATAAGGTGCAAAGTGACTCTAATATGGTGAGAAGTCACTTACATGATTGATTAGAGCCAAAATGTGGACCAAAATTAACTTGTAGGAAAGGGGAACCAAGAGGTGGTTAAAGGATGTCTAATTGCATTTACGTGATGTTAACATGTTAATTGTATCAATATATGGGGCAAGTGACTCTTATAGGGTGTAAAGGTACTCTAATATGGTGAACAGTGACTTACATGGTTGATTAGAGCCAAAATATGGAAAAAAAATAAACTTGTATGAAAGTGGCATTAATAGGTGGTAAAAGGATGTCAAATTGGATGTATATGATGTTAACATGTCAATTGTTGCATATATGGTGGAAAGTGACTCTTATAGGGTGCAAAGTGACTCTAATATGGTGAGAAGTGACTAGCATGGTTAATTAGAACCAAAATATGGACCAAAATTGACTTGTATGAATATGGCACTAAGAGGTGGTAAAAGGATTTGTAATTGCATGTACATGATGTTAATATGTTAATTGTACCAATATATGATGGAAGTGACTCTTATAAGGTGCAAAGTGAGTCTAATATGGTGAGAAGTCACTTACATGATTGATTAGAGCCAAAATGTGGCCCAAAATTAACTTGTAGGAAAGGGGTACCAAGAGGTGGTTAAAGGATGTCTAATTGCATTTTTGTGATGTTAACATGTTAATTGTATCAATATATGGGGCAAGTGACTCTTACAGGGTGTAAAGGTACTCTATTATGGTGAACAGTGACTTACATGGTTGACTAGAGCCAAAATGTTGAACAAAATTAATTTGTATGAAAGTGGCATTCATAGGTGGTAAAAGGACGTCAAATTGGATGTATATGATGTTAACATGTCAATTGTTGCATATATGGTGGAAAGTGACTCTTATAGGGTGCAAAGTGACTCTAATATGGTGAGAAGTGACTGGCATGGTTAATTAGAACCAAAATGTGGACCAAAATTGACTTGTATGAATATGGCACTAAGAGGTGGTAAAAGGATTTCTAATTGCATGTACATGATGTTAACATGTTAATTGTACCAATATATGATGGCAAGTGACTCTTATAAGGTGCAAAGTGACTGTAATATGGTGAGAAGTCACTTACATAATTCATTATAGCCAAAATGTGGCCCAAAATTGAGTTGTACGAAAGGGGTACCAAGAGGTGGTTAAAGGATGTCTAATTGCATGTACGTGATGTTAACATGTTAATTATATCAATATTTGGTGGCAAGTGACTCTTATAGGGTGCAAAGTGACTCTAATATGGTGAAAAGTGACTAACATGGTTAATTAGAACCAAAATGTGGACCAAAATTGACTTGTATGAATATAGCACTAAGAGGTGGTAAAACGATTTCTAATTGCATGTACATGATTTTAACATGTTAATTGTACCAATATATGATGGCAAGTGACTCTTGTAAGGTGCAAAGTGACTCTAATATGATGAGAAGTCACTTACATGATTGATTAGAGCCAAAATGTGGCCCAAAATTGACTTGTAGGAAAGGGGTACCAAGAGGTGGTTAAAGGATGTCTAATTGCATTTACGTGATGTTAATATGTTAATTGTATCAATATATGGGGCAAGTGACTCTTATAGGGTGTAAAGGCACTCTAACATGGTGAAAATGACTTACATGCTTGATTAGAGCCAAAATGTGGAACAAAATTAACTTGAATGAAAGTGGCATTAATAGGTGGTAAAATGATGTCAAATTGGATGTATATGATGTTAATATGTCAATTGTTGCATATATGGTGGAAAGTGACTCTTATAGGGTGCAAAGTGACTCTAATATGGTGAGAAGTGACTAACATGGTTAATTAGAACCAAAATGTGGACCAAAATTGACTTGTATGAATATGGCACTAAGTGGTGGTAAAAGGATTTCTAATTGCATGTACATGATGTTAACATGTTAATTGCACCAATATATGATGGCAAGTGACTCTTATAAGGTGCAAAGTGACTCTAATATGGTGAGAAGTCACTTGCATAATTGATTAGAGCCAAAATGTGGCCCAAAATTGACTTGTAGGAAAAGGGTACCAAGAGGTGGTTAAAGGATGTCTAATTGCATTTACGTGATGTTAATATGTTAATTGTATCAATATATGGGGCAAGTGACTCTTATAGGGTGTAAAGGTACTCTAATATGGTGAACAATGACTTACATGCTTGATTAGAGCCAAAATGTACAAAATTAACTTGTATGAAAGTGGCATTAATAGGTGGTAAAGGATGTCAAATTGGATGTATATGATATTAACATGTCAATTGTTGCATATATGGTGGAAAGTGACTCTTATAGGGTGCAAAGTGACTCTAATATGGTGAGAAGTGACTAACATGGTTAATTAGAACCAAAATGTGGACCAAAATTGATTTGTATGAATAAGGCACTAAGAGGTGGTAAAAGGATTTCTAATTGAATGTACATGATGTTAACATGTAATTGTACCAATATATTATGGAAGTGACTCTTATAAGGTGCAAAGTGACTCTAATACCGTGAGAAGTCACTTACATGATTGATTAGAGACAAAATGTGGCCCAAAATTAACTTTTAGGAAAAGGGTACCAAGAGGTGGTTAAAGGATGTCTAATTGCATTTACGTGATGTTAACATGTTAATTGTATCAATATATGGGGCAAGTGACTCTTATAGGGTGTAAAGGTACTCTAATATGGTGAACAGTGACTTACAAGGTTAATTAGAGCCAAAATGTGGAAAAAAAATTAACTTGTATGAAAGTGGCATTAATAGGTGGTACAAGGATGTCAAATTGGATGTATATGATGTTAACATGTCAATTGTTGCATATATGGTGGAAAGTGACTCTTATAGGGTGCAAAGTGACTCTAATATGGTGAGAAGTGACTAACATGGTTAATTAGAACCAAAATGTGGACCAAAATTGACTTGTATGAATATGGCACTAAGAGGTGGTAAAAGGATTTCTAATTGCATGTACATTATGTTAACATGTAATTGTACCAATATATGATGGAAGTGACTCTTATAAGGTGCAAAGTGACTCTAATATGGTGAGAAGTCACTTACCTGATTGATTAGAGCCAAAATGTGGCCCAAAATTAACTTGTAGGAAAGGGGTACCAAGAGGTGGTTAAAGGATGTCTAATTGCATTTACGTGATGTTAACATGTTAATTGTATCAATATATGGGGCAAGTGACTCTTATAGGGTGTAAAGGTACTCTAATATGGTGAACAGTGACTTACATGGTTGATTAGAGCCAAAATGTGGAAAAAAAATTAACTTGTATGAAAGTGGCATTAATAGGTGGTAAAAGGATGTCAAATTGGATGTATATGATGTTAACATGTCAATTGTTGCATATCAAAGTGACTCTTATAGGGTGCAAAGTGACTCTAATATGGTGAGAAGTGACTAACATGGTTAATTAGAACCAAAATATGGACCAAAATTGACTTGTATGAATATGGCACAAAGAGGTGGTAAAAGGATTTCTAATTGCATGTACATGATGTTAACATGTTAATTATACCAATATATGGTGGCAAGTGACTCTTATAAGGTGCAAAGTGACTCTAATATGGTGAGAAGTCACTTACATAATTCATTATAGCCAAAATGTGGCCCAAAATTGAGTTGTACGAAAGGGGTACCAAGAGGTGGTTAAAGGATGTCTAATTGCATGTACATGATATTAACATGTTAATTATATCAATATTTGGTGGCAAGTGACTCTTATAGGGTGCAAAGTGACTCTAATATGGTGATAAGTGACTAACATGGTTAATTAGAACCAAAATGTGGACCAAAATTGACTTGTATGAATATGGCACTAAGAGGTGGTAAAAGGATTTCTAATTGCATGTACATGATGTTAACATGTTAATTGTACCAATATATGATGGCAAGTGACTCTTGTAAGGTGCAAAGTGACTCTAATATGATGAGAAGTCACTTACATGATTGATTAGAGTCAAAATGTGGCCCAAAATTGACTTGTAGGAAAGGGGTACCAAGAGGTGGTTAAATGATGTCTAATTGCATTTACGTGATGTTAATATGTTAATTGTATCAATATATGGGGCAAGTGATTCTTATATAGGGTGTAAAGGTACTCTAATATGGTGAACAATGACTTACATGCTTGATTAGAGCCAAAATGTGGAACAAAATTAACTTGTATGAAAGTGGCATTAATAGGTGGTAAAAGGATGTCAAATTCGATGTATATGATGTTAACATGTCAATTGTTGCATATATGGTGGAAAGTGACTCTTATAGGGTGCAAAGTGACTCTAATATGGAGAGAAGTGACTAACATGGTTAATTAGAACCAAAATGTGGACAAAAATTGACTTGTATGAATATGGCACTAAGAGGTGGTAAAAGGATTTCTAATTGCATGTACATGATGTTAACATGTAATTGTACCAATATATGATGGAAGTGACTCTTATAAGGTGCAAAGTGACTCTAATATGGTGAGAAGTCACTTACATGATTAATTAGAGCCAAAATGTGGCCCAAAATTAACTTGTAGGAAAGGGGTACCAAGAGGTGGTTAAAGGATGTCTAATTGCATTTACGTGATGTTAACATGTTAATTATATCAATATATGGGGCAAGTGACTCTTATAGGGTGTAAAGGTACTCTAATATGGTGAACAGTGAGTTACATGGTTGATTAGAGCCAAAATGTGGAAAAAAAATTAACTTGTATGAAAGTGGCATTAATAGGTGGTAAAAGGATGTCAAATTCGATGTATATGATGTTAACATGTCAATTGTTGCATATATGGTGGAAAGTGACTCTTATAGGGTGCAAAGTGACTCTAATATGGTGAGAAATGACTAACATGGTTAATTAGAACCAAAATGTGGACCAAAATTGACTTGTATGAATATGGCACTAAGAGGTGGTAAAAGGATTTCTAATTGCATGTACATGATGTTAACATGTAATTGTACCAATATATGATGGAAGTGACTCTTATAAGGTGCAAAGTGACTCTAATATGGTGAGAAGTCACTTACATGATTAATTAGAGCCAAAATGTGGCCCAAAATTAACTTGTAGGAAAGGGGTACCAAGAGGTGGTTAAAGGATGTCTAATTGCATTTACGTGATGTTAACATGTTAATTATATCAATATATGGGGCAAGTGACTCTTATAGGGTGTAAAGGTACTCTAATATGGTGAACAGTGAGTTACATGGTTGATTAGAGCCAAAATGTGGAAAAAAAATTAACTTGTATGAAAGTGGCATTAATAGGTGGTAAAAGGATGTCAAATTGGATGTATATGATGTTAACATGTCAATTGTTGCATATATGGTGGAAAGTGACTCTTATAGGGTGCAAAGTGACTCTAATATGGTGATAAGTGACTAACATGGTTAATTAGAACCAAAATGTGGACCAAAATTGACTTGTATGAATATGGCACTAAGAGGTGGTAAAAGGATTTCTAATTGCATGTACATGATGTTAACATGTTAATTGCACCAATATATGATGGCAAGTGACTCTTATAAGGTGCAAAGTGACTCTAATATGGTGAGAAGTCACTTGCATAATTGATTAGAGCCAAAATGTGGCCCAAAATTGACTTGTAAGAAAGGGGTACCAAGAGGTGGTTAAAGGATGTCTAATTGCATTTATGTGATGTTAATATGTTAATTGTATCAATATATGGGGCAAGTGACTCTGATAGGGTGTAAAGGTACTCTAATATGGTGAACAGTGACTTACATGGTTAATTAGAGCCAAAATTTGGAAAAAAAATTAACTTGTATGAAAGTTGCATTAATAGGTGGTAAAAGGATGTCAAATTGGATGTATTAGATGTTAACATGTCAATTGTTGCATATATGGTGGAAAGTGACTCTTTTAGGGTGCAAAGTGACTCTAATATGGTGAGAAGTGACTAACATGGTTAATTAGAACCAAAATGTGGACCAAAATTGACTTGTATGAATATGGCACTAAGAGGTGGTAAAGGATTTCTAATTGCATGTACATTATGTTAACATGTACTTGTACCAATATATGATGGAAGTGACTCTTATAAGGTGCAAAGTGACTCTAATATGGTGAGAAGTCACTTACATGATTCATTAGAGCCAAAATGTGGCCCAAAATTAACTTGTAGGAAAGGGGTACCAAGAGGTGGTTAAAAGATGTCTAATTGCATTTACGTGATGTTAACATGTTAATTATATCAATATATGGGGCAAGTGACTCTTATAGGGTGTAAAGGTACTCTAATATGGTGAACAGTGACTTACATGGTTGATTAGAGCCAAAATGTGGAAAAAAAATTAACTTGTATGAAAGTGGCATTAATAGGAGGTAAAAGGATGTCAAATTGGATGTATATGATGTTAACATGTCAATTGTTGCATATATGGTGGAAAGTGACTCTTATAGGGTGCAAAGTGACTCTAATATGGTGAGAAGTGACTAACATGGTTAATTAGAACTAAAATGTGGATCAAAATTGACTTGTATGAATATGGCACAAAGAGATGGTAAAAGGATTTCTAATTGCATGTACATGATGTTAACATGTAATTGTACCAATATATGATTGAAGTGACTCTTATAAGGTGTAAAGTGACTCTAATATGGTGAGAAGTCACTTACATGATTGATTAGAGCCAAAATGTGGCCCAATATTAACTTGTAGGAAAGGGGTACCAAGAGGTGGTTAAAGGATGTCTAAATGCATTTACGTGATGTTAACATGTTAATTGTATCAATATATGGGGCAAGTTATAGGGTGTAAAGGTACTCTAATATGGTGAACAGTGACTTACATGGTTGATTAGAGCCAAAATGTGGAAAAAAAATTAACTTGTATGAAAGTGGCATTAATAGGTGGTAAAAGGATGTCAAATTGGATGTATATGATGTTAACATGTCAATTGTTGCATATATGGTGGAAAGTGACTCTTATAGGGTGCAAAGTGACTCTAATATGGTGAGAAGTGACTAACATGGTTAATTAGAACCAAAATGTGGACCAAAATTGACTTGTATGAATATGGCACTAAGAGGTGGTAAAAGGATTTCTAATTGCATGTACATGATGGTAACATGTTAATTGCACCAATATATGATGGCAAGTGACTCTTATAAGGTGCAAAGTGACTCTAATATGGTGAGAAGTCACTTGCATAATTGATTAGAGCCAAAATGTGGCCCAAAATTGACTTGTAGGAAAGGGGTACCAAGAGGTGGTTAAAGGATGTCTAGTTGCATTTACGTGATGTTAATATGTTAATTGTATCAATATATGGGGCAAGTGACTCTTATAGGGTGTAAAGGTACTCTAATATGGTGAACAGTGACTTACATGGTTAATTAGAGCCAAAATTTGGAAAAAAAATTAACTTGTATGAAAGTGGCATTAATAGGTGGTAAAAGGATGTCAAATTGGATGTATTAGATGTTAACATGTCAATTGTTGCATATATGGTGGAAAGTGACTCTTATAGGGTGCAAAGTGACTCTAATATGGTGAGAAGTGACTAACATGGTTAATTAGAACCAAAATGTGGACCAAAATTGACTTGTATGAATATGGCACTAAGAGGTGGTAAAAGGATTTCTAATTGCATGTACATTACTTGTACCAATATATGATGGAAGTGACTCTTATAAGGTGCAAAGTGACTCTAATATGGTGAGAAGTCACTTACATGATTGATTAGAGCCAAAATGTGGCCCAATATTAACTTGTAGGAAAGGGGTACCAAGAGGTGGTTAAAGGATGTCTAAATGCATTTACGTGATGTTAACATGTTAATTGTATCAATATATGGGGCAAGTTATAGGGTGTAAAGGTACTCTAATATGGTGAACAGTGACTTACATGGTTGATTAGAGCCAAAATGTGGAAAAAAAATTTACTTGTATGAAAGTGGCATTAATATGTGGTAAAAGGATGTCAAATTGGATGTATATGATGTTAACATGTCAATTGTTGCATATATGGTGGAAAGTGACTCTTATAGGGTGCAAAGTGACTCTAATATGGTGATAAGTGACTAACATGGTTAATTAGAACCAAAATGTGGACCAAAATTGACTTGTATGAATATGGCACTAAGAGGTGGTAAAAGGATTTCTAATTGCATGTATATGATGTTTACATGTTAATTGCACCAATATATGATGGCAAGTGACTCTTGTAAGGTGCAAAGTGACTCTAATATGGTGAGAAGTCACTTACATGATTGATTAGAGGCAAAATGTGGCCAAAAATTGACTTGTAGGAAAGGGGTACCAAGAGGTGGTTAAAGGATGTCTAATTGCATTTACGTGATGTTAATATGTTAATTGTATCAATATATGGGGCAAGTGACTCTTATAGGGTGTAAAGGTACTTTAATATGGTGAACAATGACTTACATGCTTGATTAGAGCCAAAATGTGAAACAAAATTAACTTGTATGAAAGTGGCATTAATAGGTGGTAAAAGGATGTCAAATTGGATGTATATGATGTTAACATGTCAATTGTTGCATATCAAAGTGACTCTTATAGGGTGCAAAGTGACTCTAATATGGTGAGAAGTGACTAACATGGTTAATTAGAACCAACATGTGGACCAAAATTGACTTGTATGAATATGGCACTAAGAGGTGGTAAAAGGATTTTTAATTGCATGTACATGATGTTAACACGTTAATTGTACAAATATATGATGGCAAGTGACTCTTATAAGGTGCAAAGTGAATCTAATATGGTGAGAAGTCACTTACATAATTGATTACAGCCAAAATGTGGCCCAAAATTGAGTGGTACGAAAGGGGTACCAAGAGGTGGTTAAAGGATGTCTAATTGCATGTACTTGATGTTAACATGTTAATTATATCAATATTTGGTGGCAAGTGACTCTTATAGGGTGCAAAGTGACTCTAATATGGTGAAAAGTGACTAACATGGTTAATTAGAACCAAAATAAGGACCAAAATTGACTTGTATGAATATGGCACTAAGAGCTGGTAAAAGGATTTCTAATTGCATGTACATGATTTTAACATTTTAATTGTACCAATATATGATGGCAAGTGACTCTTATAAGGTGCAAAGTGACTCTAATATGATGAGAAGTCACATGATTGATTAGAGCCAAAATGTGGCCCAAAATTGACTTGTAGGAAAGGGGTACCAAGAGGTGGTTAAAGGATGTCTAATTGCATTTACGTGATGTTAATATGTTAATTTTATCAATATATGGGGCAAGTGACTCTTATAGGGTGTAAAGGTACTCTAACATGGTGAACAATGACTTACATGCTTGATTAGAGCCAAAATGTGGAACAAAATTAACTTGTATGAAAGTGGCATTAATGGGTGGTAAAATGATGTCAAATTGGATGTATATGATGTTAACATGTCAATTGTTGCATATATGGTGGAAAGTGACTCTTATAGGGTGCAAAGTGACTCTAATATGGTGAGAATGACTAGCATGGTTAATTAGACCAAAATGTGGACCAAAATTGACTTGTATGAATATGGCACTAAGAGGTGGTAAAAGGATTTCTAATTGCATGTACATGATGTTAACATGTTAATTGTACCAATATATGATGGCAAGTGACTCTTATAAGGTGCAAAGTGACTGTAATATGGTGAGATGTCACTTACATAATTGATTATAGCCAAAATGTGGCCCAAAATTGAGTTGTACGAAAGGGGTACCAAGAGGTGGTTAAAGGATGTCTAATTGCATGTACTTGATGTTAACATGTTAATTATATCAATATTTGGTGGCAAGTGACTCTTATAGGGTCCGAAGTGACTCTAATATGGTGAAAAGTGACTAACATGGTTAATTAGAACCAAAATGTGGACCAAAATTGACTTGTATGAATATGGCACTAAGAGGTGGTAAAAGGATTTCTAATTGCATGTACATGATTTTAACATGTTAATTGTACCAATATATGATGGCAAGTGACTCTTGTAAGTTGCAAAGTGACTCTAATATGATGAGAAGTCACTTACATGATTGATTAGAGCCAAAATGTGGCTCAAAATTGACTTGTAGGAAAGGGGTACCAAGAGGTGGTTAAAGGATGTCTAATTGCATTTACGTGACGTTAATATGTTAATTTTATCAATATATGGGGCAAGTGACTCTTATAGGGTGTAAAGGCACTCTAACATGGTGAACAATGACTTACATGCTTGATTAGAGCTAAAATGTGGAACAAAATTAACTTGAATGAAAGTGGCATTAATAGGTGGTAAAATGATGTCAAATTGGATGTATATGATGTTAACATGTCAATTGTTGCATATATGGTGGAAAGTGACTCTTATAGGGTGCAAAGTGACTCTAATATGGTGATAAGTGACTAACATGGTTAATTAGAACCAAAATGTGGACCAAAATTGACTTGTATGAATATGGCACTAAGTGGTGGTAAAAGGATTTCTAATTGCATGTACATGATGTTAACATGTTAATTGCACCAATATATGATGGCAAGTGACTCTTGTAAGGTGCAAAGTGACTCTAATATGATGAGAAGTCACTTACATGATTGATTAGAGCCAAAATGTTGCCCAAAATTGACTGGTAGAAAAGGGGTACCAAGAGGTGGTTAAAGGATGTCTAATTGCATTTACGTGATGTTAATATGTTAATTGTATCAATATATTGGGCAAGTGACTCTTATAGGATGTAAAGGCACTCTAACATGGTGAACAATGACTTACATGCTTGATTAGAGCCAAAATGTGGAACAAAATTAACTTGAATGAAAGTGGCATTAATAGGTGGTAAAATGATGTCAAATTGGATGTATATGATGTTAACATGTCAATTGTTGCATATATGGTGGAAAGTGACTCTTATAGGGTGCAAAGTGACTCTAATATGGTGAAAAGTGACTAACATGGTTAATTAGAACCAAAATGTGGACCAAAATTGACTTGTATGAATATGGCACTAAGAGGTGGTAAAAGGATTTCTAATTGCATGTACATGATTTTAACATGTTAATTGTACCAATATATGATGGCAAGTGACTCTTGTAAGCTGCAAAGTGACTCTAATATGATGAGAAGTCACTTACATGATTGATTAGAGCCAAAATATGGCCCAAAATAGACTTGTAGGAAAGGGGTACCAAGAGGTGGTTAAAGGATGTCTAATTGCATTTACGTGATGTTAATATGTTAATTGTATCAATATATGGGGCAAGTGACTCTTATAGGGTGTAAAGGCACTCTAACATGGTGAACAATGACTTACATGCTTTATTAGAGCCAAAATGTGGAACAAAATTAACTTGAATGAAAGTGGCATTAATAGGTGGTAAAATGATGTCAAATTGGATGTATATGATGTTAACATGTCAATTGTTGCATATATGGTGGAAAGTGACTCTTATAGGGTGAAAAGTGACTCTAATATGGTGATAAGTGACTAACATGGTTAATTAGAACAAAATGTGGACCAAAATTGACTTGTATGAATATGGCACTAAGTGGTGGTAAAAGGATTTCTAATTGCATGTACATGATGTTAACATGTTAATTGCACCAATATATGATGGCAAGTGACTCTTATAAGGTGCAAAGTGACTCTAATATGGTGAGAAGTCACTTGCATAATTGATTAGAGCCAAAATGTGGCCCAAAATTGACTTGTAAGAAAGGGGTACCAAGAGGTGGTTAAAGGATGTCTAATTGCATTTATGTGATGTTAATATGTTAATTGTATCAATATATGGGGCAAGTGACTCTGATAGGGTGTAAAGGTACTCTAATATGGTGAACAGTGACTTACATGGTTAATTAGAGCCAAAATTTGGAAAAAAAATTAACTTGTATGAAAGTTGCATTAATAGGTGGTAAAAGGATGTCAAATTGGATGTATTAGATGTTAACATGTCAATTGTTGCATATATGGTGGAAAGTGACTCTTTTAGGGTGCAAAGTGACTCTAATATGGTGAGAAGTGACTAACATGGTTAATTAGAACCAAAATGTGGACCAAAATTGACTTGTATGAATATGGCACTAAGAGGTGGTAAAAGGATTTCTAATTGCATGTACATTATGTTAACATGTACTTGTACCAATATATGATGGAAGTGACTCTTATAAGGTGCAAAGTGACTCTAATATGGTGAGAAGTCACTTACATGATTCATTAGAGCCAAAATGTGGCCCAAAATTAACTTGTAGGAAAGGGGTACCAAGAGGTGGTTAAAGGATGTCTAATTGCATTTACGTGATGTTAACATGTTAATTGTATCAATATATGGGGCAAGTGACTCTTATAGGGTGTAAAGGTACTCTAATATGGTGAACAGTGACTTACATGGTTGATTAGATCCAAAATGTGGAAAAAAAATTAACTTGTATGAAAGTGGCATTAATAGGAGGTAAAAGGATGTCAAATTGGATGTATATGATGTTAACATGTCAATTGTTGCATATATGGTGGAAAGTGACTCTTATAGGGTGCAAAGTGACTCTAATATGGTGAGAAGTGACTAACATGGTTAATTAGAACTAAAATGTGGACCAAAATTGACTTGTATGAATATGGCACAAAGAGATGGTAAAAGGATTTCTAATTGCATGTACATGATGTTAACATGTAATTGTACCAATATATGATTGAAGTGACTCTTATAAGGTGTAAAGTGACTCTAATATGGTGAGAAGTCACTTACATGATTGATTAGAGCCAAAATGTGGCCCAATATTAACTTGTAGGAAAGGGGTACCAAGAGGTGGTTAAAGGATGTCTAAATGCATTTACGTGATGTTAACATGTTAATTGTATCAATATATGGGGCAAGTTATAGGGTGTAAAGGTACTCTAATATGGTGAACAGTGACTTACATGGTTGATTAGAGCCAAAATGTGGAAAAAAAATTAACTTGTATGAAAGTGGCATTAATAGGTGGTAAAAGGATGTCAAATTGGATGTATATGATGTTAACATGTCAATTGTTGCATATATGGTGGAAAGTGACTCTTATAGGGTGCAAAGTGACTCTAATATGGTGAGAAGTGACTAACATGGTTAATTAGAACCAAAATGTGGACCAAAATTGACTTGTATGAATATGGCACTAAGAGGTGGTAAAAGGATTTCTAATTGCATGTACATGATGTTAACATGTTAATTGCACCAATATATGATGGCAAGTGACTCTTATAAGGTGCAAAGTGACTCTAATATGGTGAGAAGTCACTTGCATAATTGATTAGAGCCAAAATGTGGCCCAAAATTGACTTGTAGGAAAGGGGTACCAAGAGGTGGTTAAAGGATGTCTAATTGCATTTACGTGATGTTAATATGTTAATTGTATCAATATATGGGGCAAGTGACTCTTATAGGGTGTAAAGGTACTCTAATATGGTGAACAATGACTTACATGCTTGATTAGAGCCAAAATGTGGAACAAAATTAACTTGTATGAAAGTGGCATTAATAGGTGGTAAAAGGATGTCAAATTGGATGTATATGATGTTAACATGCCAATTGTTGCATATATGGTGGAAAGTGACTCTTATAGGGTGCAAAGTGACTCTAATATGGTGAGAAGTGACTAACATGGTTAATTAGAACCAAAATGTGGACCAAAATTGACTTGTATGAATATGGCACTAAGAGGTGGTAAAAGGATTTCTAATTGCATGTACATTATGTTAACATGTACTTGTACCAATATATGATGGAAGTGACTCTTATAAGGTGCAAAGTGACTCTAATATGGTGAGAAGTCACTTACATGATTGATTAGAGCCAAAATGTGGCCCAAAATTAACTTGTAGGAAAGGGGTACCAAGAGGTGGTTAAAGGATGTCTAATTGCATTTACGTGATGTTAACATGTTAATTGTATCAATATATGGGGCAAGTGACTCTTATAGGGTGTAAAGGTACTCTAATATGGTGAACAGTGACTTACATGGTTGATTAGAGCCAAAATGTGGAAAAAAAATTAACTTGTATGAAAGTGGCATAAATAGGTGGTAAAAGGATGTCAAATTGGATGTATATGATGTTAACATGTCAATTGTTGCATATATGGTGGAAAGTGACTCTTATAGGGTGCAAAGTGACTCTAATATGGTGAGAAGTGACTAACATGGTTAATTAGAACCAAAATGTGGACCAAAATTGACTTGTATGGGACTAAGAGGTGGTAAAAGGATTTCTAATTGCATGTACATTATGTTAACATGTAATTGTACCAATATATGATGGAAGTGACTCTTATAAGGTGCAAAGTGACTCTAATATGGTGAAAAGTCACTTACATGATTAATTAGAGCCAAAATGTGGCCCAAAATTAACATGTAGGAAAGGGGTACCAAGAGGTGGTTAAAGGATGTCTAATTGCATTTACGTGATGTTAACATGTTAATTGTATCAATATATGGGGCAAGTGACTCTTATAGGGTGTAAAGGTACTCTAATATGGTGAACAGTGACTTACATGGTTGATTAGAGCCAAAATGTGGAAAAAAAATTAACTTGTATGAAAGTGGCATTAATAGGTGGTAAAAGGATGTCAAATTGGATGTATATGATGTTAACATGTCAATTGTTGCATATATGGTGGAAAGTGACTCTTATAGGGTGCAAAGTGACTCTAATATGGTGATAAGTGACTAACATGGTTAATTAGAACCAAAATGTGGACCAAAATTGACTTGTATGAATATGACACTAAGAGGAGGTAAAAGGATTTCTAATTGCATGTACATGATGTTAACATGTTAATTGCACCAATATATGATGGCAAGTGACTCTTATAAGGTGCAAAGTGACTCTAATATGGTGAGAAGTCACTTACATGATTGATTAGAGCCAAAATGTGGCCAAAAATTGACCTGTAGGAAAGGGGTACCAAGAGGTGGTTAAAGGATGTCTAATTGCATTTACGTGATGTTAATATGTTAATTGTATCATTATATGGGGCTAGTGATTCTTATAGGGTGTAAAGGTACTCTAATATGGTGAACAATGACTTACATGTTTGATTAGAGCCAAAATGTGGAACAAAATTAACTTGTATGAAAGTGGCATTAATAGGTGGTAAAAGGATGTCAAATTGGATGTATATGATGTTAACATGTCAATTGTTGCATATATGGTGGAAAGTGACTCTTATAGGGTGCAAAGTGACTCTAATATGGAGAGAAGTGACTAACATGGTTAATTAGAACCAAAATGTGGACCAAAATTGACTTGTATGAATATGACACTAAGAGGTGGTAAAAGGATTTCTAATTGCATGTACATGATGTTAACATGTAATTGTACCAATATATGATGGAAGTGACTCTTATAAGGTGCAAAGTGACTCTAATATGGTGAGAAGTCATTTACATGATTGATTAGAGCCAAAATGTGGCCCAAAATTAACTTGTAGGAAAGGGGTACCAAGAGGTGGTTAAAGGATGTCTAATTGCATTTACGTGATGTTAACATGTTAATTGTATCAATATATGGGGCAAGTGACTCTTATAGGGTGTAAAGGTACTCTAATATGGTGAACAGTGACTTACATGGTTGATTAGAGCCAAAATGTGGAAAAAAAATTAACTTGTATGAAAGTGGCATTAATAGGTGGTAAAAGGATGTCAAATTGGATGTATATGATGTTAACATGTCAATTGTTGCATATATGGTGGAAAGTGACTCTTATAGGGTGCAAAGTGACTCTAATATGGTGAGAAGTGACTAACATGGTTAATTAGAACCAAAATGTGGACCAAAATTTACTTGTATGAATATGGCACTAAGAGGTGGTAAAAGGATTTCTAATTGCATGTACATTATGTTAACATGTAATTGTACCAATATATGATGGAAGTGACTCTTATAAGGGGCAAAGTGACTCTAATATGGTGAGAAGTCACTTACATGATTAATTAGAGCCAAAATGTGGCCCAAAATTAACTTGTAGGAAAGGGGTACCAAGAGGTGGTTAAAGGATGTCTAATTGCATTTACGTGATGTTAATATGTTAATTGTATCATTATATGGGGCAAGTGACTCTTATAGGGTGTAAAGGCACTCTAACATGGTGAACAATGACTTACATGCTTGATTAGAGCTAAAATGTGGAACAAAATTAACTTGAATGAAAGTGGCATTAATAGGTGGTAAAATGATGTCAAATTGGATGTATATGATGTTAACATGTCAATTGTTGCATATATGGTGGAAAGTGACTCTTATAGGGTGCAAAGTGACTCTAATATGATGATAAGTGACTAACATGGTTAATTAGAACCAAAATGTGGACCAAAATTGACTTGTATGAATATGGCACTAAGAGGTGGTAAAAGGATTTTTAATTGCATGTACATGATGTTTACATGTTAATTGCACCAATATATGATGGCAAGTGACTCTTATAAGGTGCAAAGTGACTCTAATATGGTGAGAAGTCACTTACATGATTGATTTTAGAGGCAAAATGTGGCCAAAAATTGACTTGTAGGAAAGGGGTACCAAGAGATGGTTAAAGGATGTCTAATTGCATTTACGTGATGTTAATATGTTAATTGTATCAATATATGGGGCAAGTGACTCTTATAGGGTGTAAAGGTACTTTAATATGGTGAACAATGACTTACATGCTTGATTAGAGCCAAAATGTGGAATAAAATTAACTTGTATGAAAGTGGCATTAATAGGTGGTAAAAGGATGTCAAATTGGATGTATATGATGTTAACATGTCAATTGTTGCATATCAAAGTCACTCTTATAGGGTGCAAAGTGACCTCTTAGTGCCATATTCATACAAGTCAATTTTGGTCCACATTTTGGTTCTAATTAACCATGTTAGTCACTTTTCACCGTATTAGAGTCACTTTGCACCCTATAAGAGTCACTTGCCACCAAATATTGATATAATTAACATGTTAACATCAAGTACATGCAATTAAACATCCTTTAACCACCTCTTGGTACCCCTTTCGTACAACTCAATTTTGGGCCACATTTTGGCTATAATCAATTATGTAAGTGACTTCTCACCATATTAGAGTCACTTTGCACCTTATAAGAGTCACTTGCCATCATATATTAGTACAATTAACATGTTAACATCATGTACATGCAATTAGAAATCTTTTTACCACCACTTAGTGCCATATTCATACAAATCAATTTTGGTCCACATTTTGGTTCTAATTAACCATGTTAGTCACTTCTCACCATATTAGAGTCACTTTGCACCCTATAAGAGTCACGTTCCACCATATATGCAACAATTGACATGTTAACATCATATACATCCAATTTGACATCCTTTTACCACCTATTAATGCCAGTTTCATACAAGTTAATTTTGTTCCACATTTTGGCTCTAATCAAGCATGTAAGTCATTGTTCACCATATTAGAGTACCTTTACACCCTATAAGAGTCACTTGCCCCATATATTGATACAATTAACATATTAACATCACGTAAATGCAATTAGACATCCTTTAACCACCTCTTGGCACCCCTTTCCTACAAGTCAATTTTGGGCCACATTTTGGCTCTAATCAATCATGTAAGTGACTTCTCACCACATTAGAGTCACTTTGCACCTTATAAGAGTCACTTGCCATCATATATTGGTGCAATTAACATGTTAACATCATGTATATGCAATTAGAAATCCTTTTACCACCTCTTAGTGCCATATTCATACAAGTCAATTTTGGTCCACATTTTGGTTCTAATTAACCATGTTAGTCACTTATCACCATATTAGAGTCACTTTGCACCCTATAAGAGTCACTTTTCACCATATATACAACAATTGACATGTTAACATCATATACATCCAATTTGACATCATTTTACCACCTATTAATGCCACTTTCATACAAGTTAATTTTGTTTCACATTTTGGCTCTAATTAAGCATGTAAGTCATTGTTCACCATGATAGAGTACCTTTACACCCTATAAGAGTCACTTGCCCCATATATTGATACAATTAACATATTAACATCACGTAAATGCAATTAGACATCCTTTAACCACATCTTGGTACCCCTTTCCTACAAGTCAATTTTGGGCCACATTTTGGCTCTAATCAATCATGTAAGTGACTTCTCATCATATTAGAGTCACTTTGCACCTTATAAGAGTCACTTGCCATCATATATTGGTACAATTAACATGTTAAAATTATGTACATGCAATTAGAAATCCTTTTACCACCTCTTAGTGCCATATTCATACAAGTCAATTTTGGTCCACATTTTGGTTCTAATTAACCATGTTAGTCACTTTTCACCATATTAGAGTCACTTTGCACCTATAAGAGTCACTTGCCACCAAATATTGATATAATTAACATGTTAACATCAAGTACATGCAATTAGACATCCTTTAACCACCTCTTGGTACCCCTTTCGTACAACTCAATTTTGGGCCACATTTTGGCTATAATCAATTATGTAAGTGACTTCTCACCATATTAGAGTCACTTTGCACCTTATAAGAGTCACTTGCCATCATATATTGGTACAATTAACATGTTAACATCATGTACATGCAATTAGAAATCCTTTTACCACATCTTAGTGCCATATTCATACAAATCAATTTTGGTCCACATTTTGGTTCTAATTAACCATGCTAGTCAATTCTCACCATATTAGAGTCACTTTGCACCCTATAAGAGTCACTTTCCACCATATATGCAACAATTGACATGTTAATATCATATACATCCAATTTGATATCCTTTTACCACCTATTAATGCCACTTTCATACAAGTTAATTTTGTTCAATATTTTGGCTCTAATCAACCATGTAAGTCACTGTTCACCATAATAGAGTACCTTTACACCCTATAAGAGTCACTTGCCCCATATATTGATACAATTAATATGTTAACATCACGTAAATTCAATTAGACATCCTTTAACCACCTCTTGGTACCCCTTTCCTACAAGTTAATTTTGGGCCACATTTTAGCTCTAATCAATCATGTAAGTGACTTCTCACCATATTAGACTCACTTTGCACCTTATAAAAGTCACTTGCCATCATATATTGGTGCAATTAACATGTTAACATCATGTACATGCAATTAGAAATCCTTTTACCACCTCTTAGTGCCATATTCATACAAGTCAATTTTGGTTCACATTTTGGTTTCCAATTAACCATGTTAGTCACTTATCACCATATTAGAGTCACTTTGCACCCTATAAGAGTCACGTTTCACCATATATGCAACAATTGACATGTTAACATCATATACATCCAATTTGACATCATTTTACCACTTATTAATGCCACTTTCATACAAGTTAATTTTGTTCCACATTTTGGCTCTAATCAAGCATGTAAGTCATTGTTCACCATGTTAGAGTACCTTTACACCCTATAAGAGTCACTTGCCCCATATATTGATACAATTAACATATTAACATCACATAAATGCAATTAGACATCCTTTAACCACCTCTTGGTACCCTTTCCTACAAGTCAATTTTGGGCCACATTTTGGCTCTAATCAATCATGTAAGTGACTTCTCATCATATTAGAGTCACTTTGCACCTTATAAGAGTCACTTGCCATCATATATTGGTACAATTAACATGTTAAAATCATGTACATGCAATTAGAAATTCTTTTACCACCTCTTACTCCCATATTCATACAAGTCAATTTTGGTCCACATTTTGGTTCTAATTGACCATGTTAGTCACTTTTCACCATATTAGAGTCACTTTGCACCCTATAAGAGTCACTTGCCACCAAATATTGATATAATTAACATGTTAACATCAAGTACATGCAATTAGACATCCTTTAACCACCTCTTAGTGCCATATTCATACAAGTCAATTTTGGTCCACATTTTTGTTCTAATTAACCATGTTAGTCACTTTTCACCGTATTAGAGTCACTTTGCACCCTATAAGAGTCACTTGCCACCAAATATTGATATAATTAACATGTTAACATCAAGTACATGCAATTAAACATCCTTTAACCACCTCTTGGTACCCCTTTCGTACAACTCAATTTTGGGCCACATTTTGCCTATAATCAATTATGTAAGTGACTTCTCACCATATTAGAGTCACTTTGCACCTTATAAGAGTCACTTGCAATTAGAAATCTTCTTACCACCTCTTAGTGCCATATTCATACAAATCAATTTTGGTCCACATTTTGGTTCTAATTAACCATGCTAGTCACTTCTCACCATATTAGAGTCACTTTGCACCCTATAAGAGTCACGTTCCACCATATATGCAACAATTGACATGTTAATATCATATACATCCAATTTGATATCCTTTTACCACCTATTAATGCCACTTTCATACAAGTTAATTTTGTTCAACATTTTGGCTCTAATCAACCATGTAAGTCATTGTTCACCATAATAGAGTACCTTTACACCCTATAAGAGTCACTTGCCCCATATATTGATACAATTAACATGTTAACATCACGTAAATGCAATTAGACATCCTTTAACCACCTCTTGGTACCCCTTTCCTACAAGTTAATTTTGGCCACATTTTAGCTCTAATCAATCATATAAGTGACTTCTCACCATATTAGACTCACTTTGCACCTTATAAGAGTCACTTCCATCATATATTGGTACATTTAACATGTTAACATCATGTACATGCAATTAGTAATCCTTTTACCACCTCTTAGTGCCATATTCATACAAGTCAATTTTGGTCCACATTTTGGTTCTACTTAACCATGTTAGTCACTTATCACCATATTAGAGTCACTTTGCACCCTATAAGAGACACTTGCCACCAAATATTGATATAATTAACATGTTAACATCAAGTACATGCAATTAGACATCCTTTAACCACCTCTTGGTACCCCTTTCGTACAACTCAAGTTTGGGCCACATTTTGGCTATAATCAATTATGTAAGTGACTTCTCACCATATTAGAGTCACTTTGCACCTTATAAGAGTCACTTGCCATCATATATTGGTACAATTAACATATTAACATCATGTACATGCAATTAGAAATCCTTTTACCACCTCTTAGTGCCATATTCGTACAAATCAATTTTGGTCCACATTTTGGTTCTAATTAACCATGCTAGTCACTTCTCACCATATTATAGTCACTTTGCACCCTATAAGAGTCACTTTCCACCATATATGCAACAATTGACATTTTAATATCATATACATCCAATTTGATATCCTTTTACCACCTATTAATGCCACTTTCATACAAGTTAATTTTGTTCAACATTTTGGCTCTAATCAACCATGTAAGTCACTGTTCACCATAATAGAGTACCTTTACACCCTATAAGAGTCACTTGCCCCATATATTGATACAATTAACATGTTAACATCACGTAAATGCAATTAGACATCCTTTAACCACCTCTTGGTACCCCTTTGCTACAAGTTAATTTTGGGCCACATTTTAGCTCTAATCAATCATGTAAGTGACTTCTCACCATATTAGACTCACTTTGCACCTTATAAGAGTCACTTCCATCATATATTGGTACAATTAACATGTTAACATCATGTACATGCAATTAGAAATCCTCTTACGACCTCTTAGTGCCATATTCATACAAGTCAATTTTGGTCCATATTTTGGCTCTAATTAACCATGCTAGTCACTTCTCACCATATTAGAGTCACTTTGCACCCTATAAGAGTCACTTTCCACCATATATGCAACAATTGACATGTTAACATCTTATACATCCAATTTGACATCCTTTTACCACCTATCAATGCCACTTTCATACAAGTTAGTTTTGTTCCACATTTTGGCTCTAATCAACCATGTAAGTCACTGTTCACCATATTAGAGTACCTTTACACCCTATAAGAGTCACTTGCCCCATATATTGATACAATTAACCTGTTAACATCACGTAAATGCAATTAGACATCCTTTAACCACCTCTTGGTACCCCTTTCCTACAAGTTAATTTTGGGCCACATTTTGGCTCTAATCAATCATGTTAGTGACTTCTCACCACATTAGAGTCACTTTGCACCTTATAAGAGTCACTTGCCATCATATATTGGTGCAATTAACATGTTAACATCATGTATATGCAATTAGAAATCCTTTTACCACCTCTTAGTGCCATATTCATACAAGTCAATTTTGGTCCACATTTTGGTTCTAATTAACCATGTTAGTCACTTATCACCATATTAGAGTCACTTTGCACCCTATAAGAGTCACTTTTCACCATATATGCAACAATTGACATGTTAACATCATATACATCCAATTTGACATCATTTCACCACCTATTAATGCCACTTTCATACAAGTTAATTTTGTTTCACATTTTGGCTCTAATTAAGCATGTAAGTCATTGTTCACCATGTTAGAGTACCTTTACACCCTATAAGAGTCACTTGCCCCATATATTGATACAATTAACATATTAACATCACGTAAATGCAATTAGACATCCTTTAACCACCTCTTGGTACCCCTTTCCTACAAGTCAATTTTGGGCCACATTTTGGCTCTAATCAATCATGTAAGTGACTTCTCATCATATTAGAGTCACTTTGCACCTTATAAGAGTCACTTGTCATCATATATTGGTACAATTAACATGTTAAAATCATGTACATGCAATTAGAAATCCTTTTACCACCTCTTAGTGCCATATTCATACAAGTCAATTTTGGTCCACATTTTGGTTCTAATTAATCATGTTAGTCACTTTTCACCATATTAGAGTCACTTTGCACCTATAAGAGTCACTTGCCACCAAATATTGATATAATTAACATGTTAACATCAAGTACATGCAATTAGACATCCTTTAACCACCTCTTGGTACCCCTTTCGTACAACTCAAGTTTGGGCCACATTTTGGCTATAATCAATTATGTAAGTGACTTCTCACCATATTAGAGTCATTTTGCACCTTATAAGAGTCACTTGCCATCATATATTGGTACAATTAACATATTAACATCATGTACATGCAATTAGAAATCCTTTTACCACCTCTTAGTGCCATATTCGTACAAATCAATTTTGGTCCACATTTTGGTTCTAATTAACCATGCTAGTCACTTCTCACCATATTATAGTCACTTTGCACCCTATAAGAGTCACTTTCCACCATATATGCAACAATTGACATTTTAATATCATATACATCCAATTTGATATCCTTTTACCACCTATTAATGCCACTTTCATACAAGTTAATTTTGTTCAACATTTTGGCTCTAATCAACCATGTAAGTATGGTACTAAGAGGTGGTAAAAGGATTTCTAATTGCATGTACATGATGTTAACATGTTAATTGGACCAATATATGATGGCAAGTGACTCTTATAAGGTGCAAAGTGACTCTAATATGGTGAGAAGTCACTTACATGATTGATTAGAGCCAAAATGTGGCCCAAAATTGACTTGTAGGATAGGGGTACCAAGAGGTGGTTAAAGGATGTCTAATTGCATTTACGTGATGTTAATATGTTAATTGTATCAATATATGGGGCAAGTGACTCTTATAGGGTGTAAAGGTACTCTAATATGGTGAACAATGACTTACATGCTTGATTAGAGCAAAAATGTTGAACAAAATTAACTTGTATGAAACTGGCATTAATAGGTGGTAAAAGGATGTCAAATTGGATGTATATGATGTTAACATGTCAATTGTTGCGTATATGGTGGAAAGTGACTCTTATAGGGTGCAAAGTGACTCTAATATGGTGAGAAGTGACTAACATGGTTAATTAGAACCAAAATGTGGACCAAAATTGACTTGTATGAATATGGCACTAAGAGGTGGTAAAAGGATTTCTAATTGGATGTACATGATTTTAACATGTTAATTGTACCAATATATGATGGCAAGTAACTCTTATAAGGTGCAAAGTGACTCTAATATGATGAGAAGTCACTAACATGATTGATTAGAGCCAAAATGTGGCCCAAAATTGACTTGTAGGAAAGGGGTACCAAGAGGTGGTTAAAGGATGTCTAATTACATTTACGTGATGTTAATATGTTAATTGTATCAATATATGGGGCAAGTGACTCTAATAGGGTGTAAAGGTACTCTAATATGGTGAACAATGACTTACATGCTTGATTAGAGCCAAAATGTGGAACAAAATTAACTTGTATGAAAGTGGCATTAATAGGTGGTAAAATGATGTCAAAATGGATGTATATGATGTTAACATGTCAATTGTTGCATATATGGAGAAAAGTGACTCTTATAGGGTGCAAAGTGACTCTAATATGGTGAAAAGTGACTAACATGGTTAATTAGAACCAAAATGTGGACCAAAATTGACTTGTATGAATATGGCACTAAGAGGTGGTAAAAGAATTTCTAATTGCATGTACATGATGTTAACATGTTATTTGCACCAATATATGATGGCAAGTGACTCTTATAAGGTGCAAAGTGACTCTAATATGGTGAGAAGTGACTTACATGATTGATTAGAGCCAAAATGTGACCCAAAATTGACTTGTAGAAAAGGGGTACCAAGAGGTGGTTAAAGGATGTCTAATTGCATTTACGTGATGTTAATATGTTAATTGTATTAATATATGGGGCAAGTGACTCTTATAGGGTGTAAAGGTACTCTAATATGGTGAACAATGACTTACATGCTTGATTAGAGCCAAAATGTGGAACAAAATTAACTTGTATGTAACTGGCATTAATAGGTGGTAAAAGGATGTCAAATTGGATGTATATGATGTTAACATTTCAATTGTTGCGTATATGGTGGAAAGTGACTCTTATAGGGTGCAAAGTGACTCTAATATGGTGAGAAGTGACTAGCATGGTTAATTAGAGCCAAAATATGGACCAAAATTGACTTGTATGAATATGGCACTAAGAGGTGGTAAAAGGATTTCTAATTGCATGTACATGATGTTAATATGTTAATTGTACCAATATATGATGGAAGTGACTCTTATAAGGTGCAAAGTGAGTCTAATATGGTGAGAAGTCACTTACATGATTGATTAGAGCTAAAATGTGGCCCAAAACTAACTTGTAGGAAAGGGGTACCAAGAGGTGGTTAAAGGATGTCTAATTGCATTTACGTGATGTTAACATGTTAATTGTATCAATATATGGGGCAAGTAACTCTTATAGGGTGTAAAGGTACTCTATTATGGTGAACAGTGACTTACATGGTTGATTATAGCCAAAATGTTGAACAAAATTAACTTGTATGAAAGTGGCATTAATAGGTGGTAAAAGGATATCAAATTGGATGTATATGATATTAACATGTCAATTGTTGCATATATGGTGGAACGTGACTCTTATAGGGTGCAAAGTAACTCTAATATGGTGAGAAGTGACTAGCACGGTTAATTAGAACCAAAATGTGGACCAAAATTGATTTGTATGAATATGGCACTAAGAGGTGGTAAAAGAATTTCTAATTGCATGTACATGATGTTAACATGTTAATTGTACTAATATATGATGGCAAGTGACTCTTATAAGGTGAAAAGTGACTCTAATATGGTGAGAAATCACTTACATAATTGATTATAGCCAAAATGTGGCCCAAAATTGAGTTGTACGAAAGGGGTACCAAGAGGTGGTTAAAGCAGGTCTAATTGCATGTACTTGATGTTAACATGTTAATTATATCAATATTTAGTGGAAAGTGACTCTTATAAGGTGCAAAGTGACTCTTATATGGTGAAAAATGACTAACATGGTTAATTAGAACCAAAATGTGGACCAAAATTGACTTGTATGAATATGGCACTAAGAGGTGGTAAAAGGATTTCTAATTGCATGTACATGATTTTAACATGTTAATTGTACCAATATATGATGGCAAGTGACTCTTATAAGGTGCAAAGTGACTCTAATATGATAAGAAGTCACTTACATGATTGATTAGAGCCAAAATGTGGACCAAACTTGACTTGTAGGAAAGGGGTACCAAGAGGTGGTTAAAAGATGTCTATTGCATTTACGTGATGTTAATATGTTAATTGTATCAATATATGGGGCAAGTGACTCTTATAGGGTGTAAAGGTACTCTATTATGGTGAACAGTGACTTACATGGTTGATTATAGCCAAAATGTTGAACAAAATTAACTTGTATGAAAGTGGCATTAATAGGTAGTAAAAGGATATCAAATTGGATGTATATGATATTAACATGTCAATTGTTGCATATATGGTGAAAAGTGACTCGTATAGGGTGCAAAGTGACTCTAATATGGTGAGAAGTGACTAGCATGGTTAATTAGAACCAAAATGTGGACCAAAATTGATTTGTATGAATATGGCACTAAGAGGTGGTAAAAGGATTTCTAATTGCATGTACATGATGTTAACATGTTAATTGTACCAATATATGATGGAAAATGACTCTTATAAGGTGCAAAGTGACTCTAATATGGTGAGAAGTCACTTACATAATTGATTATAGCCAAAATGTGGCCCAAAATTGAGTTGTACGAAAGGGGTACCAAGAGGTGGTTAAAGGATGTCTAATTGCATGTACTTGATGTTAACATGTTAATTATATCAATATTTGGTGGCAAGTGACTCTTATAGGTGCAAAGTGACTCTAATATGGTGAAAAGTGACTAACATGGTTAATTAGAACCAAAATGTGGACCAAAATTGACTTGTATGAATATGGCACTAAGAGGTGGTAAAAGGATTTCTAATTGCATGTACATGATTTTAACATGTTAATTGTACCAATATATGATGGCAAGTAACTCTTATAAGGTGCAAAGTGACTCTAATATGATATGAAGTCACTAACATGATTGATTAGAGCCAAAATGTGGCCCAAAATTGACTTGTAGGAAAGGGGTACCAAGAGGTGGTTAAAGGATGTCTAATTGCATTTACGTGATGTTAATATGTTAATTGTATCAATATATGGGGCAAGTGACTCTTATAGGGTGTAAAGGTACTCTAACATGGTGAACAATGACTTACATGCTTGATTAGAGCCAAAATGTGGAACAAAATTAACTTGTATGAAAGTGGCATTAATAGGTGGTAAAATGATGTCAAATTGGATGTATATGATGTTAACATGTCAATTGTTGCATATATGGAGAAAAGTGACTCTTATAGGGTGCAAAGTGACTCTAATATGGTGATAAGTGACTAAACATGGTTAATTAGAACCAAAATGTGGACCAAAATTGACTTGTAGGAATATGGCACTAAGAGGTGGTAAAAGGATTTCTAATTGCATGTACATGATGTTAACATGTTAATTGCACCAATATATGATGGCAAGTGACTCTTATAAGGTGCAAAGTGACTCTAATATGGTGAGAAGTCACTTACATGATTGATTAGAGCCAAAATGTGGCCCAAAATTGACTTGTAGGAAAGGGGTACCAAGAGGTGGTTAAAGGATGTGTAATTGCATTTACGTGATGTTAATATGTTAATTGTATCAATATATGGGGCAAGTGACTCTTATAGGGTGTAAAGGTACTCTAATATGGTGAACAATGACTTACATGCTTGATTAGAGCCAAAATGTGGAACAAAATTAACTTGTATGAAACTGGCATTAATAGGTGGTAAAAGGATGTCAAATTGGATGTATATGATGTTAACATGTCAATCGTTGCATATATGGTGGAAAGTGACTCTTATAGGGTGCAAAGTGACTCTAATATGGTGAGAAGTGACTAGCATGGTTAATTAGAGCCAAAATATGGACCAAAATTGACTTGTATGAATATGGCACTAAGAGGTGGTAAAAGGATTTCTAATTGCATGTACATGATGTTAATATGTTAATTGTACCAATATATGATGGAAGTGACTCTTATAAGGTGCAAAGTGAGTCTAATATGGTGAGAAGTCACTTACATGATTGATTAGAGCTAAAATGTGGCCCAAAATTAACTTGTAGGAAAGGGGTACCAAGAGGTGGTTAAAGGATGTCTAATTGCATTTACGTGATGTTAACATGTTAATTGTATCAATATATGGGACAAGTGACTCTTATTGGGTGTAAAGGTACTCTATTATGGTGAACAGTGACTTACATGGTTGATGAGAGCCAAAATGTTGAACAAAATTAACTTGTATGAAAGTGGCATTAATAGGTGGTAAAAGGATATCAAATTGGATGTATATGATATTAACATGTCAATTGTTGCATATATGGTGGAAAGTGACTCTTATAGGGTGCAAAGTGACTCTAATATGGTGAGAAGTGACTAGCATGGTTAATTAGAACCAAAATGTGGACCAAAATTGATTTGTATGAATATGGCACTAAGAGGTTGTAAAAGGATTTCTAATTGCATGTACATGATGTTAACATGTTAATTGTACCAATATATGATGGCAAGTGACTCTTATAAGGTGCAAAGTGACTCTAATATGGTGAGAAGTCACTTACATAATTGATTATAGCCAAAATGTGGCCCAAAATTGAGTTGTACAAAAGGGGTACCAAGAGGTGGTTAAAGGATGTCTAATTGCATGTACTTGATGTTAACATGTTAATTATATCAATATTTGGTGGCAAGTGACTCTTATAGGGTGCAAAGTGACTCTAATATGGTGAAAAGTGACTAACATGGTTAATTAAAACCAAAATGTGGACCAAAATTGACTTGTTTGAATATGGCACTAAGAGGTGGGAAAAGGATTTCTAATTGCATGTACATGATTTTAACATGTTAATTGTACCAATATATGATGGCAAGTGACTCTTATAAGGTGCAAAGTGACTCTAATATGATGAGAAGTCACTTACATGATTGATTAGAGCCAAAATGTGGCCCAAAATTGACTTGTAGGAAAGGGGTACCAAGAGGTGGTTAAAAGATGTCTAATTGCATTTACGTGATGTTAATATGTTAATTGTATCAATATATAGGGCAAGTGACTCTCTTATAGGGTGTAAAGGTACTCTAACATGGTGAACAATGACTTACATGCTTGATTAGAGCCAAAATGTGGAACAAAATTAACTTGTATTAAAGTGGCATTAATAGGTGGTAAAATGATGTCAAATTGGATGTATATGATGTTAACATGTCAATTGTTGCATATATGGTGAAAAGTGACTCTTATAGGGTGCAAAGTGACTTTAATATGGTGATAAGTGACTAACATGGTTAATTAGAACCAAAATGTGGACCAAAATTGACTTGTATGAATATGGCACTAAGAGGTGGTAAAAGGATTTCTAATTGCATGTACATGATGTTAATATGTTAATTGTACCAATATATGATGGAAGTGACTCTTATAAGGTGCAAAGTGAGTCTAATATGGTGAGAAGTCACTTACATGATTGATTAGAGCTAAAATTTGGCCCAAAATTAACTTGTAGGAAAGGGGTACCAAGAGGTGGTTAAAGGATGTCTAATTGCATTTACGTGATGCTAACTTGTTAATTGTATCAATATATGGGGCAAGTGACTCTTATAGGGTGTAAAGGTACTCTAACATGGTGAACAATGACTTACATGCTTGATTAGAGCCAAAATGTGGAACAAAATTAACTTGTATGAAAGTGGCATTAATAGGTGGTAAAATGATGTCAAATTGGATGTATATGATGTTAACATGTCAATTGTTGCATATATGGAGAAAAGTGACTCTTATAGGGTGCAAAGTGACTCTAATATGGTGATAAGTGACTAACATGGTTAATTAGAACCAAAATGTGGACCAAAATTGACTTGTAGGAATATGGCACTAAGAGGTGGTAAAAGGATTTCTAATTGCATGTACATGATGTTAACATGTTAATTGCACCAATATATGATGGCAAGTGACTCTTATAAGGTGCAAAGTGACTCTAATATGGTGAGAAGTCACTTACATGATTGATTAGAGCCAAAATGTGGCCCAAAATTGACTTGTAGGAAAGGGGTACCAAGAGGTGGTTAAAGGATGTGTAATTGCATTTACGTGATGTTAATATGTTAATTGTATCAATATATGGGGCAAGTGACTCTTATAGGGTGTCTAATATGGTGAACAATGACTTACATGCTTGATTAGAGCCAAAATGTGGAACAAAATTAACTTGTATGAAACTGGCATTAATAGGTGGTAAAAGGATGTCAAATTGGATGTATATGATGTTAACATGTCAATCGTTGCATATATGGTGGAAAGTGACTCTTATAGGGTGCAAAGTGACTCTAATATGGTGAGAAGTGACTAGCATGGTTAATTAGAGCCAAAATATGGACCAAAATTGACTTGTATGAATATGGCACTAAGAGGTGGTAAAAGGATTTCTAATTGCATGTACATGATGTTAATATGTTAATTGTACCAATATATGATGGAAGTGACTCTTATAAGGTGCAAAGTGAGTCTAATATGGTGAGAAGTCACTTACATGATTGATTAGAGCTAAAATGTGGCCCAAAATTAACTTGTAGGAAAGGGGTACCAAGAGGTGGTTAAAGGATGTCTAATTGCATTTACGTGATGTTAACATGTTAATTGTATCAATATATGGGGCAAGTGACTCTTATTGGGTGTAAAGGTACTCTATTATGGTGAACAGTGACTTATATAGTTGATGAGAGCCAAAATGTTGAACAAAATTAACTTGTATGAAAGTGGCATTAATAGGTGGTAAAAGGATATCAAATTGGATGTATATGATATTAACATGTCAATTGTTGCATATATGGTGGAAAGTGACTCTTATAGGGTGTAAAGTGACTCTAATATGGTGAGAAGTGACTAGCATGGTTAATTAGAACCAAAATGTGGACCAAAATTGATTTGTATGAATATGGCACTAAGAGGTTGTAAAAGAATTTCTAATTGCATGTACATGATGTTAACATGTTAATTGTACCAATATATGATGGCAAGTGACTCTTATAAGGTGTAAAGTGACTCTAATATGGTGAGAAGTCACTTACATAATTGATTATAGCCAAAATGTGGCCCAAAATTGAGTTGTACGAAAGGGGTACCAAGAGGTGGTTAAAGGATGTCTAATTGCATGTACTTGATGTTAACATGTTAATTATATCAATATTTGGTGGCAAGTGACTCTTATAGGGTGCAAAGTGACTCTAATATGGTGAAAAGTGACTAACATGGTTAATTAAAACCAAAATGTGGACCAAAATTGACTTGTTTGAATATGGCACTAAGAGGTGGGAAAAGGATTTCTAATTGCATGTACATGATTTTAACATGTTAATTGTACCAATATATGATGGCAAGTGACTCTTATAAGGTGCAAAGTGACTCTAATATGATGAGAAGTCACTTACATGATTGATTAGAGCCAAAATGTGGCCCAAAATTGACTTGTAGGAAAGGGGTACCAAGAGGTGGTTAAAAGATGTCTAATTGCATTTACGTGATGTTAATATGTTAATTGTATCAATATATGGGGCAAGTGACTCTCTTATAGGGTGTAAAGGTACTCTAACATGGTGAACAATGACTTACATGCTTGATTAGAGCCAAAATGTGGAACAAAATTAACTTGTATTAAAGTGGCATTAATAGGTGGTAAAATGATGTCAAATTGGATGTATATGATGTTAACATGTCAATTGTTGCATATATGGTGAAAAGTGACTCTTGGGTGCAAAGTGACTTTAATATGGTGATAAGTGACTAACATGGTTAATTAGAACCAAAATGTGGACCACAATTGACTTGTATGAATACGGCACTAAGAGGTGGTAAAAGGATTTCTAATTGCATGTACATGATGTTAATATGTTAATTGTACCAATATATGATGGAAGTGACTCTTATAAGGTGCAAAGTGAGTCTAATATGGTGAGAAGTCACTTACATGATTGATTAGAGCTAAAATTTGGCCCAAAATTTACTTGTAGGAAAGGGGTACCAAGAGGTGGTTAAAGGATGTCTAATTGCATTTACGTGATGCTAACTTGTTAATTGTATCAATATATGGGGCAAGTGACTCTTATAGGGTGTAAAGGTACTCTATTATGGTGAACAGTGACTTACATGGTTGATTAGAGCCAAAATTTTGAACAAAATTAACTTGTATGAAAGTGGCATTAATAGGTGGTAAAAGGATATCAAATTGGATTTATATGATATTAACAAGTCAATTGTTGCATATATGGTGGAAAGTGACTCTTATAGGGTGCTAAGTGACTCTAATATGGTGAGAAGTGACTAGCATGGTTAATTAGAACCAAAATGTGGACCAAAATTGATTTGTATGAATATGGCACTAAGAGGTGGTAAAAGGATTTCTAATTGCATGTACATGATGTTAACATGTTAATTGTACCAATATATGATGGCAAGTGACTCTTATAAGGTGCAAAGTGACTCTAATATGGTGAGAAGTCACTTACATAATTGATTATAGCCAAAATGTGGCCCAAAATTGAGTTGTACGAAAGGGGTACCAAGAGGTGGTTAAAGGATGTCTAATTGCATGTACTTGATGTTAACATGTTAATTATATCAATATTTGGTGGCAAGTGACTCTTATAGGGTGCAAAGTGACTCTAATATGGTGAAAAGTGACTAACATGGTTAATTAAAACCAAAATGTGGACCAAAATTGACTTGTATGAATATGGCACTAAGAGGTGGGAAAAGGATTTCTAATTGCATGTACATGATTTTAACATGTTAATTGTACCAATATATGATGGCAAGTGACTCTTATAAGGTGCAAAGTGACCCTAATATGATGAGAAGTCACTTACATGATTGATTAGAGCCAAAATGTGGCCCAAAAATGATTAGTAGGAAAGGGGTACCAAGAGGTGGTTAAAAGATGTCTAATTGCATTTACGTGATGTTAATATGTTAATTGTATCAATATATGGGGCAAGTGACTCTCTTATAGGGTGTAAAGGTACTCTAACATGGTGAACAATGACTTACATGCTTGATTAGAGCCAAAATGTGGAACAAAATTAACTTGTATTAAAGTGGCATTAATAGGTGGTAAAAGGATGTCAAATTGGATGTATATGATGTTAACATTTCAATTGTTGCGTATATGGTGGAAAGTGACTCTTATAGGGTGCAAAGTGACTCTAATATGGTGAGAAGTGACTAGCATGGTTAATTAGAGCCAAAATATGGACCAAAATTGACTTGTATGAATATGGCACTAAGAGGTGGTAAAAGGATTTCTAATTGCATGTACATGATGTTAATATGTTAATTGTACCAATATATGATGGAAGTGACTCTTATAAGGTGCAAAGTGAGTCTAATATGGTGAGAAGTCACTTACATGATTGATTAGAGCTAAAATGTGGCCAAAAACTAACTTGTAGGAAAGGGGTACCAAGAGGTGGTTAAAGGATGTCTAATTGCATTTACGTGATGTTAACATGTTAATTGTATCAATATATGGGGCAAGTAACTCTTATAGGGTGTAAAGGTACTCTATTATGGTGAACAGTGACTTACATGGTTGATTATAGCCAAAATGTTGAACAAAATTAACTTGTATGAAAGTGGCATTAATAGGTGGTAAAAGGATATCAAATTCGATGTATATGATATTAACATGTCAATTGTTGCATATATGGTGGAACGTGACTCTTATAGGGTGCAAAGTAACTCTAATATGGTGAGAAGTGACTAGCATGGTTAATTAGAACCAAAATGTGGACCAAAATTGATTTGTATGAATATGGCACTAAGAGGTGGTAAAAGGATTTCTAATTGCATGTACATGATGTTAACATGTTAATTGTACCAATATATGATGGCAAATGACTCTTATAAGGTGCAAAGTGACTCTAATATGGTGAGAAGTCACTTACATAATTGATTATAGCCAAAATGTGGCCCAAAATTGAGTTGTACGAAAGGGGTACCAAGAGGTTGTTAAAGGATGTCTAATTGCATGTGATTGATGTTAACATGTTAATTATATCAATATTTGGTGGCAAGTGACTCTTATAGGTGCAAAGTGACTCTAATATGGTGAAAAGTGACTAACATGGTTAATTAGAACCAAAATGTGGACCAAAATTGACTTGTATGAATATGGCACTAAGAGGTGATAAAAGGATTTCTAATTGCATGTACATGATTTTAACATGTTAATTGTACCAATATATGATGGCAAGTAACTCTTATAAGGTGCAAGGTGACTCTAATATGATGAGAAGTCACTAACATGATTATGTCTAATTTCATTTACATGATGTTAACATGTTAATTGTATCAATATATGGGGCAAGTGACTCTTATAGGGTGTAAAGGTACTCTTATATGGTGAACAGTGACTTACATGGTTGATTAGAGCCAAAATGTGGAACAAAATTAACTTTTATGAAAGTGGCATTAATAGGTGGTAAAAGGATGACAAATTGGATGTATATGATGTTAACCTGTTAATTGTTGCATATATGGTGGAAAGTGACTCTTATAGGGTGCAAAGTGACTCTAATATGGTGAGAAGTGACTAACATGGTTAATTAGAACCAAAATGTGGACCAAACCTGACTTGTATGAATATGGCACTATGAGGTGGTAAAAGGATTTCTAATTGCATGTACATGATGTTAACATGTTAATTGTACCAATATATGATGGCAAGTGACTCTTATAAGGTGCAAAGTGACTCTAATATGGTGAGAAGTCACTTACATGATTGATTAGAGCCAAAATGTGGCCCAAAATTGACTTGTAGGAAAGGGGCAAAAAGAGGTGGTTAAAGGATGTCTAATTGCATTTACGTGATGTTAATATGTTAATTGTATCAATATATTGGGCAAGTGACTCTTATAGGGTGTAAAGGTACTGTAATATGGTGAACAATGACTTACATGCTTGATTAGAGCCAAAATGTGGAACAAAATTAACTTGTATGAAAGTGGCATTAATAAGTGGTAAAAGGATGTCAAATTGGATGTATATGATGTTAACATGTCAATTGTTGCATATATGGTGGAAAGTGACTCTTATAGGGTGCAAAGTGACTCTAATATGGTGAGAAGTGACTAACATGGTTAATTATAACCAAAATGTGGACCAAAATTGAATTGTATGAATATGGCAATAAGAGGTGGTAAGAGGATTTCTAATTGCATGTACATGATGTTAACATGTTATTTGTACCAATATATGATAGCAAGTGACTCTTATAAGGTTCAAAGTGACTCTAATATGGTGAGAAGTCACTTATATGATTGATTAGAGCCAAAATGTTGTCCAAAATTGACTTGTAGGAAAGGGGTACCAAGAGGTGGTTAAAGGATGTCTAATTGCTTTTACATGATGTTAACATGTTAATTGTATCAATATATGGGGCAAGTGACTCTTATAGGGTGTAAAGGTACTGTTATATGGTGAACAGTGACTTACATGGTGATTAGAGCCAAAATGTGGAACAAAATTAACTTTTATGAAAGTGGCATTAATAGGTGGTAAAAGGATGACAAATTGGATGTATATGATGTTAACATGTTAATTGTTGCATATATGGTGGAAAGTGACTCTTATAGGGTGCAAAGTGACTCTAATATGGTGAGAAGTGACTAACATGGTTAATTAGAACCAAAATGTGGACCAAACCTGACTTGTATGAATATGGCACTATGAGGTGGTAAAAGGATTTCTAATTGCATGTACATGATGTTAACATGTTAATTGTACCAATATATGATGGCAAGTGACTCTTATAAGGTGCAAAGTGACTCTAATATGGTTAGAAGTCACTTACATGATTGATTAGAGCCAAAATGTGGCCCAAAATTGACTTGTAGGAAAAGGGTACCCAGAGGTGGGTAAAGGATCTCTAATTGCATTTACTTGATTTTAACATGTTAATAGTATCAATATATGGGGCAAGTGACTCTTATAGGGTTTATAGGTACTCTAATATGGTGAACAGTGACTTACATGGTTGATTAGAGCCAAAATGTGGAACAAAATTAACTTGTATGAAAGTGGCATTAATAGGTGGTAAAAGGATGTCAACTTGGATGTATATGATGTTAACATGTCAAATGTTGCATATATGGTGGAAAGTGACTCTTATAGGGTGTAAAGTGACTCTAATATGGTGAGAAGTGATTAACATGGTTATTTAGAACCAAAATGTGGACCAAAATTGACTTGTATGAATGTGGCACTAAGAGGTGGTAAAAGGATTTCTAATTGCATGTACATGATGTTAACATGTTATTTGTACCAATATATGATAGCAAGTGACTCTTATAAGGTGCAAAGTGACTCTAATATGGTGATAAGTCACTTACATGATTGATTAGAGCCAAAATGTGGTCCAAAATTGACTTGTAAGAAAGGGGTACCAAGAGGTGGTTAAAGGATGTCTAATTGCATTTACATGATGTTAACATGTTAATTGTATCAATATATGGGGCAAGTGACTCTTATAGGGTGTAAAGGTACTCTTATATGGTGAACAGTGACTTACATGGTTGATTAGAGCCAAAATGTGGAACAAAATTAACTTTTATGAAAGTGGCATTAATAGGTGGTAAAAGGATGACAAATTGGATGTATATGATGTTAACCTGTTAATTGTTGCATATATGGTGGAAAGTGACTCTTATAGGGTGCAAAGTGACTCTAATATGGTGAGAAGTGACTAACATGGTTAATTAGAACCAAAATGTGGACCAAACCTGACTTGTATGAATATGGCACTATGAGGTGGTAAAAGGATTTCTAATTGCATGTACATGATGTTAACATGTTAATTGTACCAATATATGATGGCAAGTGACTCTTATAAGGTGCAAAGTGACTCTAATATGGTGAGAAGTCACTTACATGATTGATTAGAGCCAAAATGTGGCCCAAAATTGACTTGTCGGAAAGGGGCACCAAGAGGTGGTTAAAGGATGTCTAATTGCATTTACGTGATGTTAATATGTTAATTGTATCAATATATTGGGCAAGTGACTCTTATAGGGTGTAAAGGTAATCTAATATGGTGAACAGTGACTTACATGGTTGATTAGAGCCAAAATATGGAACAAAATTAACTTGTATGAATGTGCCATTAATAGGTGGTAAAAGGATGTCAAATTGGATGTATATGATGTTAACATGTCAATTGTTGCATATATGGTGGAAAGTGACTCTTATAGGGTGCAAAGTGACTCTAATATGGTGAGAAGTGACTAACATGGTTAATTAGAACCAAAATGTGGACCAAAATTGACTTGTATTAATATAGCACTCAGAGGTGGTAAAAGGATTTCTAATTGCATGTACATGATGTTAACATGTTAATTGTACCAATATATGATGGCAAGTGACTCTTATAAGGTGCAAAGTGACTCTAATATGGTGAGAAGTCACTTACATGATTGATTAGAGCCAAAATGTGGCCCAAAATTGAATTGTAGGAAAGGGGTACCAAGAGGTGGTTAAAAGATGTCTAATTGCATTTACGTGATGTTAACATGTTAATTGTATCAATACATGGGGCAAGTGACTCTTATAGGGTGTAAAGGTAATCTAATATGGTGAACAGTGACTTACATGGTTGACTAGAGCCAAAATGTGGAACAAAATTAACTTGTATGAAAATGGCATTAATAGGTGGTAAAAGGATGTTAAATTGGATGTATATGATGTTAACATTCAATTGTTGCATATATGGTGGAAAATGACTCTTATTGGGTGCAAAGTGACTCTAATTTACATGTACATGATGTTAACATGTTATATGTACCAATATATGATAGCAAGTGACTCTTATAAGGTGCAAAGTGACTCTAATATGGTGAGAAGTCACTTGCATGATTGATTAGAGCCAAAATGTGGTCCAAAATTGATTTGTACGAAAGGGGTACCCAGAGGTGGGTAAAGGATCTCTAATTGCATTTACTTGATTTTAACATGTTAATTGTATCAATATATGGGGCAAGTGACTCTTATAGGGTTTAAAGGTACTCTAATATGGTGAACAGTGACTTACATGGTTGATTAGAGCCAAAATGTGGAATAAAATTAACTTGTATGAAAGTGGCATTAATAGGTGGTAAAAGGATGTCAACTTGGATGTATATGATGTTAACATGTCAATTGTTGCATATATGGTGGAAAGTGACTCTTATAGGGTGTAAAGTGACTCTAATATGGTGAGAAGTGATTAACATGGTTATTTATAACCAAAATGTGGACCAAAATTGACTTGTATGAATATGGCACTAAGAGGTGGTAAAAGGATTTCTAATTGCATGTACATGATGTTAACATGTTAATTGCACCAATATATGATGGCAAGTGACTCTTATAAGGTGCAAAGTGACTCTAATATGGTGAGAAGTGACTTACATGATTGATTAGAGCCAAAATGTGGCTCAAAATTGACTTGTAGGAAAGGGGTACCAAGAGGTGGTTAAAGGATGTCTAATTGCATTTACGTGATGTTAATATGTTAATTGTATCAATATATGGGGCAAGTGACTCTTATAGGGTGTAAAGGTACTCTAATATGGTGAACAATGACTTACATGCTTGATTAGAGCCAAAATGTGGAACAAAATTAACTTGTATGTAACTGGCATTAATAGGTGGTAAAAGATGTCAAATTGGATGTATATGATGTTAACATTTCAATTGTTGCGTATATGGTGGAAAGTGACTCTTATAGGGTGCAAAGTGACTCTAATATGGTGAGAAGTGACTAGCATGGTTAATTAGAGCCAAAATATGGACCAAAATTGACTTGTATGAAAGTGGCATTAATAGGTGGTAAAAGGATGTCAACTTGGATGTATATGATGTTAACATGTCAATTGTTGCATATATGGTGGAAAGTGACTCTTATAGGGTGTAAAGTGACTCTAATATGGTGAGAAGTGATTAACATGGTTATTTATAACCAAAATGTGGACCAAAATTGACTTGTATGAATATGGCACTAAGAGGTGGTAAAAGGATTTCTAATTGCATGTACATGATGTTAACATGTTAATTGTACCAATATATGATGGAAGTGACTCTTATAAGGTGCAAAGTGAGTCTAATATGGTGAGAAGTCACTTACATGATTGATTAGAGCTAAAATGTGGCCCAAAACTAACTTGTAGGAAAGGGGTACCAAGAGGTGGTTAAAGGATGTCTAATTGCATTTACGTGATGTTAACATGTTAATTGTATCAATATATGGGGCAAGTAACTCTTATAGGGTGTAAAGGTACTCTATTATGGTGAACAGTGACTTACATGGTTGATTATAGCCAAAATGTTGAACAAAATTAACTTGTATGAAAGTGGCATTAATAGGTGGTAAAAGGATATCAAATTGGATGTATATGATATTAACATGTCAATTGTTGCATATATGGTGGAACGTGACTCTTATAGGGTGCAAAGTAACTCTAATATGGTGAGAAGTGACTAGCATGGTTAATTAGAACCAAAATGTGGACCAAAATTGATTTGTATGAATATGGCACTAAGAGGTGGTAAAAGGATTTCTAATTGCATTTACATGATGTTAACATGTTAATTGTACCAATATATGATGGCAAATGACTCTTATAAGGTGCAAAGTGACTCTAATATGGTGAGAAGTCACTTACATAATTGATTATAGCCAAAATGTGGCCCAAAATTGAGTTGTACGAAAGGGGTACCAAGAGGTTGTTAAAGGATGTCTAATTGCATGTACTTGATGTTAACATGTTAATTATATCAATATTTGGTGGCAAGTGACTCTTATAGGTGCAAAGTGACTCTAATATGGTGAAAAGTGACTAACATGGTTAATTAGAACCAAAATGTGGACCAAAATTGACTTGTATGAATATGGCACTAAGAGGTGGTAAAAGGATTTCTAATTGCATGTACATTATTTTAACATGTTAATTGTACCAATATATGATGGCAAGTAACTCTTATAAGGTGCAAGGTGACTCTAATATGATGAGAAGTCACTAACATGATTATGTCTAATTTCATTTACATGATGTTAACATGTTAATTGTATCAATATATGGGGCAAGTGACTCTTATAGGGTGTAAAGGTACTCTTATATGGTGAACAGTGACTTACATGGTTGATTAGAGCCAAAATGTGGAACAAAATTAACTTTTATGAAAGTGGCATTAATAGGTGGTAAAAGGATGACAAATTGGATGTATATGATTTAAACCTGTTAATTGTTGCATATATGGTGGAAAGTGACTCTTATAGGGTGCAAAGTGACTCTAATATGGTGAGAAGTGACTAACATGGTTAATTAGAACCAAAATGTGGACCAAACCTGACTTGTATGAATATGGCACTATGAGGTGGTAAAAGGATTTCTAATTGCATGTACATGATGTTAACATGTTAATTGTACCAATATATGATGGCAAGTGACTCTTATAAGGTGCAAAGTGACTCTAATATGGTGAGAAGTCACGTACATGATTGATTAGAGCCAAAATGTGGCCCAAAATTGACTTGTAGGAAAGGGGCACCAAGAGGTGGTTAAAGGATGTCTAATTGCATTTACGTGATGTTAATATGTTAATTGTATCAATATATTGGGCAAGTGACTCTTATAGGGTGTAAAGGTACTGTAATATGGTGAACAATGACTTACATGCTTGATTAGAGCCAAAATGTGGAACAAAATTAACTTGTATGAAAGTGGCATTAATAAGTGGTAAAAGGATGTCAAATTGGATGTATATGATGTTAACATGTCAATTGTTGCATATATGGTGGAAAGTGACTCTTATAGGGTGCAAAGTGACTCTAATATGGTGAGAAGTGACTAACATGGTTAATTATAACCAAAATGTGGACCAAAATTGAATTGTATGAATATGGCAATAAGATGTGGTAAGAGGATTTCTAATTGCATGTACATGATGTTAACATGTTATTTGTACCAATATATGATAGCAAGTGACTCTTATAAGGTTCAAAGTGACTCTAATATGGTGAGAAGTCACTTACATGATTGATTAGAGCCAAAATGTTGTCCAAAATTGACTTGTAGGAAAGGGGTACCAAGAGGTGGTTAAAGGATGTCTAATTGCATTTACATGATGTTAACATGTTAATTGTATCAATATATGGGGCAAGTGACTCTTATAGGGTGTAAAGGTACTGTTATATGGTGAACAGTGACTTACATGGTGATTAGAGCCAAAATGTGGAACAAAATTAACTTTTATGAAAGTGGCATTAATAGGTGGTAAAAGGATGACAAATTGGATGTATATGATGTTAACATGTTAATTGTTGCATATATGGTGGAAAGTGACTCTTATAGGGTGCAAAGTGACTCTAATATGGTGAGAAGTGACTAACATGGTTAATTAGAACCAAAATGTGGACCAAACCTGACTTGTATGAATATGGCACTATGAGGTGGTAAAAGGATTTCTAATTGCATGTACATGATGTTAACATGTTAATTGTACCAATATATGATGGCAAGTGACTCTTATAAGGTGCAAAGTGACTCTAATATGGTTAGAAGTCACTTACATGATTGATTAGAGCCAAAATGTGGCCCAAAATTGACTTGTAGGAAAAGGGTACCCAGAGGTGGGTAAAGGATCTCTAATTGCATTTACTTGATTTTAACATGTTAATAGTATCAATATATGGGGCAAGTGACTCTTATAGGGTTTATAGGTACTCTAATATGGTGAACAGTGACTTACATGGTTGATTAGAGCCAAAATGTGGAACAAAATTAACTTGTATGAAAGTGGCATTAATAGGTGGTAAAAGGATGTCAACTTGGATGTATATGATGTTAACATGTCAAATGTTGCATATATGGTGGAAAGTGACTCTTATAGGGTGTAAAGTGACTCTAATATGGTGAGAAGTGATTAACATGGTTATTTAGAACCAAAATGTGGACCAAAATTGACTTGTATGAATGTGGCACTAAGAGGTGGTAAAAGGATTTCTAATTGCATGTACATGATGTTAACATGTTATTTGTACCAATATATGATAGCAAGTGACTCTTATAAGGTGCAAAGTGACTCTAATATGGTGATAAGTCACTTACATGATTGATTAGAGCCAAAATGTGGTCCAAAATTGACTTGTAAGAAAGGGGTACCAAGAGGTGGTTAAAGGATGTCTAATTGCATTTACATGATGTTAACATGTTAATTGTATCAATATATGGGGCAAGTGACTCTTATAGGGTGTAAAGGTACTCTTATATGGTGAACAGTGACTTACATGGTTGATTAGAGCCAAAATGTGGAACAAAATTAACTTTTATGAAAGTGGCATTAATAGGTGGTAAAAGGATGACAAATTGGATGTATATGATGTTAACCTGTTAATTGTTGCATATATGGTGGAAAGTGACTCTTATAGGGTGCAAAGTGACTCTAATATGGTGAGAAGTGACTAACATGGTTAATTAGAACCAAAATGTGGACCAAACCTGACTTGTATGAATATGGCACTATGAGGTGGTAAAAGGATTTCTAATTGAATGTACATGATGTTAACATGTTAATTGTACCAATATATGATGGCAAGTGACTCTTATAAGGTGCAAAGTGACTCTAATATGGTGAGAAGTCACTTACATGATTGATTAGAGCAAAAATGTGGCCCAAAATTGACTTGTACGAAAGGGGTACCAAGATGTCTAATTACAATTACGTGATGTTAACATGTTAATTGTATCAATATATGGGACAGGTGACTCTTATAGGGTGTAAAGGTACTCTAATATGGTGAACAGTGACTTACATGGTTGATTAGAGCCAAAATATGGAACAAAATTAACTTGTATGAATGTGCCATTAATAGGTGGTAAAAGGATGTCAAATTGGATGTATATGATGTTAACATGTCAATTGTTGCATATATGGTGGAAAGTGACTCTTATAGGGTGCAAAGTGACTCTAATATGGTGAGAAGTGACTAACATGGTTAATTAGAACCAAAATGTGGACCAAAATTGACTTGTATTAATATAGCACTCAGAGGTGGTAAAAGGATTTCTAATTGCATGTACATGATGTTAACATGTTAATTGTACCAATATATGATGGCAAGTGACTCTTATAAGGTGCAAAGTGACTCTAATATGGTGAGAAGTCACTTACATGATTGATTAGAGCCAAAATGTGGCCCAAAATTGAATTGTAGGAAAGGGGTACCAAGAGGTGGTTAAAAGATGTCTAATTGCATTTACGTGATGTTAACATGTTAATTGTATCAATACATGGGGCAAGTGACTCTTATAGGGTGTAAAGGTAATCTAATATGGTGAACAGTGACTTACATGGTTGACTAGAGCCAAAATGTGGAACAAAATTAACTTGTATGAAAATGGCATTAATAGGTGGTAAAAGGATGTTAAATTGGATGTATATGATGTTAACATTCAATTGTTGCATATCTGGTGGAAAATGACTCTTATTGGGTGCAAAGTGACTCTAATTTACATGTACATGATGTTAACATGTTATTTGTACCAATATATGATAGCAAGTGACTCTTATAAGGTGCAAAGTGACTCTAATATGGTGAGAAGTCACTTGCATGATTGATTAGAGCCAAAATGTGGTCCAAAATTTACTTGTACGAAAGGGGTACCCAGAGGTGGGTAAAGGATCTCTAATTGCATTTACTTGATTTTAACATGTTAATTGTATCAATATATGGGGCAAGTGACTCTTATAGGGTTTAAAGGTACTCTAATATGGTGAACAGTGACTTACATGGTTGATTAGAGCCAAAATGTGGAACAAAATTAACTTGTATGAAAGTGGCATTAATAGGTGGTAAAAGGATGTCAACTTGGATGTATATGATGTTAACATGTCAATTGTTGCATATATGGTGGAAAGTGACTCTTATAGGGTGTAAAGTGACTCTAATATGGTGAGAAGTGATTAACATGGTTATTTATAACCAAAATGTGGACCAAAATTGACTTGTATGAATATGGCACTAAGAGGTGGTAAAAGGATTTCTAATTGCATGTACATGATGTTAACATGTTAATTGTACCAATATATGATGGCAAGTGACTCTTATAAGGTGCAAAGTGACTCTAATATGGTGAGAAGTCACTTACATAATTTATTAGAGCCAAAATATGGTCCAAAATTGACTTGTAGGAAAGGGGTACCAAGAGGTGGTTAAAGGATGTCTAATTGCATTTACATGATGTTAACATGTTAATTGTATCAATATATGGGGCAAGTGACTCTTATAGGGTGTAAAGGTACTCTTATATGGTGAACAGTGACTTAAATGGTTGATTAGAGCCAAAATGTGGAACAAAATTAACTTTTACGAAAGTGGCATTAATAGGTGGTAAAAGGATGACAAATTGGATGTATATGATGTTAACCTGTTAATTGTTGCATATATGGTGGAAAGTGACTCTTATAGGGTGCAAAGTGACTCTAATATGGTGAGAAGTGACTAACATGGTTAATTAGAACCAAAATGTGGACCAAACCTGACTTGTATGAATATGGCACTATGAGGTGGTAAAAGGATTTCTAATTGCATGTACATGATGTTAACATGTTAATTGTACCAATATATGATGGCAAGTGACTCTTATAAGGTGCAAAGTGACTCTAATATGGTGAGAAGTCACTTACATGATTGATTAGAGCAAAAATGTGGCCCAAAATTGACTTGTACGAAAGGGGTACCAAGATGTCTAATTACAATTACGTGATGTTAACATGTTAATTGTATCAATATATGGGGCAGGTGACTCTTATAGGGTGTAAAGGTACTCTAATATGGTGAACAGTGACTTACATGGTTGATTAGATTCAAAATATGGAACAAAATTGACTTGTATGAATGTGCCATTAATAGGTGGTAAAAGGATGTCAAATTGGATGTATGTTAACATGTCAATTGTTGCATATATGGTGGAAAGTGACTCTTATAGGGTGCAAAGTGACTCTAATATGGTGAGAAGTGACTAACATGGTTAATTAGAACCAAAATGTGGACCAAAATTGACTTGTATTAATATAGCACTCAGAGGTGGTAAAAGGATTTCTAATTGCATGTACATGATGTTAACATGTTAATTGTACCAATATATGATGGCAAGTGACTCTTATAAGGTGCAAAGTGACTCTAATATGGTGAGAAGTCACTTACATGATTGATTAGAGCCAAAATGTGGCCCAAAATTGAATTGTAGGAAAGGGGTACCAAGAGGTGGTTAAAAGATGTCTAATTGCATTTACGTGATGTTAACATGTTAATTGTATCAATACATGGGGCAAGTGACTCTTATAGGGTGTAAAGGTAATCTAATATGGTGAACAGTGACTTACATGGTTGACTAGAGCCAAAATGTGGAACAAAATTAACTTGTATGAAAGTGGCATTAATAGGTGGTAAAAGGATGTTAAATTGGATGTATATGATGTTAACATTCAATTGTTGCATATATGGTGGAAAATGACTCTTATAGGGTGCAAAGTGACTCTAATTTACATGTACATGATGTTAACATGTTATTTGTACCAATATATGATAGCAAGTGACTCTTATAAGGTGCAAAGTGACTCTAATATGGTGAGAAGTCACTTGCATGATTGATTAGAGCCAAAATGTGGTCCAAAATTGACTTGTACGAAAGGGGTACCCAGAGGTGGGTAAAGGATCTCTAATTGCATTTACTTGATTTTAACATGTTAATTGTATCAATATATGGGGCAAGTGACTCTTATAGGGTTTAAAGGTACTCTAATATGGTGAACAGTGACTTACATGGTTGATTAGAGCCAAAATGTGGAACAAAATTAACTTGTATGAAAGTGGCATTAATAGGTGGTAAAAGGATGTCAACTTGGATGTATATGATGTTAACATGTCAATTGTTGCATATATGGTGGAAAGTAACTCTTATAGGGTGTAAAGTGACTCTAATATGGTGAGAAGTGATTAACATGGTTATTTATAACCAAAATGTGGACCAAAATTGACTTGTATGAATATGGCACTAAGAGGTGGTAAAAGGATTTCTAATTGCATGTACATGATGTTAACATGTTAATTGTACCAATATATGATGGCAAGTGACTCTTATAAGGTGCAAAGTGACTCTAATATGGTGAGAAGTCACTTACATAATTTATTAGAGCCAAAATATGGTCCAAAATTGACTTGTAGGAAAGGGGTACCAAGAGGTGGTTAAAGGATGTCTAATTGCATTTACATGATGTTAACATGTTAATTGTATCAATATATGGGGCAAGTGACTCTTATAGGGTGTAAAGGTACTCTTATATGGTGAACAGTGACTTAAATGGTTGATTAGAGCCAAAATGTGGAACAAAATTAACTTTTATGAAAGTGGCATTAATAGGTGGTAAAAGGATGACAAATTGGATGTATATGATGTTAACCTGTTAATTGTTGCATATATGGTGGAAAGTGACTCTTATAGGGTGCAAAGTGACTCTAATATGGTGAGAAGTGACTAACATGGTTAATTAGAAACAAAATGTGGACCAAACCTGACTTGTATGAATATGGCACTATGAGGTTGTAAAAGGATTTCTAATTGCATATACATGATGTTAACATGTTAATTGTACCAATATATGATGGCAAGTGACTCTTATAAGGTGCAAAGTGACTCTAATATGGTGAGAAGTCACTTACATGATTGATTAGAGCAAAAATGTGGCCCAAAATTGACTTGTACGAAAGGGGTACCAAGATGTCTAATTACAATTACGTGATGTTAACATGTTAATTGTATCAATATATTGGGCAGGTGACTCTTATAGGGTGTAAAGGTACTCTAATATGGTGAACAGTGACTTACATGGTTGATTAGAGCCAAAATATGGAACAAAATTAACTTGTATGAATGTGCCATTAATAGGTGGTAAAAGGATGTCAAATTGGATGTATATGATGTTAACATGTCAATTGTTGCATATATGGTGGAAAGTGACTCTTATAGGGTGCAAAGTGACTGTAATATGGTGAGAAGTGACTAACATGGTTAATTAGAACCAAAATGTGGACCAAAATTGACTTGTATGAATATAGCACTCAGAGGTGGTAAAAGGATTTCTAATTGCATGTACATGATGTTAACATGTTAATTGTACCAATATATGATGGCAAGTGACTCTTATAAGGTGCAAAGTGACTCTAATATGGTGAGAAGTCACTTACATGATTGATTAGAGCCAAAATGTGGCCCAAAATTGAATTGTAGGAAAGGGGTACCAAGAGGTGGTTAAAAGATGTCTAATTGCATTTACGTGATGTTAACATGTTAATTGTATCAATACATGGGGCAAGTGACTCTTATAGGGTGTAAAGGTAATCTAATATGGTGAACAGTGACTTACATGGTTGATTAGAGCCAAAATGTGGAACAAAATTAACTTGTATGAAAGTGGCATTAATAGGTGGTAAAAGGATGTCAAATTGGATGTATATGATGTTAACATGTTAATTGTTGCATATATGGTGGAAAGTGACTCTTATAGGGTGCAAAGTGACTCTAATATGGTCAGAAGTGACTAACATGGTTAATTAGAACCAAAATGTGGACCAAACCAGACTTGTATGAATATGGCACTACGAGGTGGTAAAAGGATTTCTATTTGCATGTACATGATGTTAACATGTTAATTGTACCAATATATGACGGCAAGTGACTCTTAAAGTGTCTCTAATATGGTGAGAAGTCACTTACATGATTGATTAGAGCCAAAATGTGGCCCAAAATTGACTTGTAGGAAAGGGGTACCAAGAGGTGGTTAAAGGATGTCTAAGCATTTACTTGATTTTAACATGTTAATTGTATGAATATATGGGGCAAGTGACTCTTATAGGGTTTAAAGGTACTCTAATATGGTGAACAGTGACTTACATCGTTGATTAGAGCCAAAATGTGGAACAAAATTAACTTGTATGAATGTGCCATTAATAGGTGGTAAAAGGATGTCAAATTGGATGTATATGATGTTAACATGTCAATTGTTGCATATATGGTGGAAAGTAACTCTTATAGGGTGCAAAGTGACTCTAATATGGTGAGAAGTGACTAACATGGTTAATTAGAACAAAAATGTGGACCAAACCTGACTTGTATGAATATGGCACTATGAGGTGGTAAAAGGATTTCTAATTGCATGTACATGATGTTAACATGTTAATTGTACCAATATATGATGGCAAGTGACTCTTATAAGGTGCAAAGTGACTCTAATATGGTGAGAAGTCACATACATGATTGATTGGAGCCAAAATGTGGCCCAAAATTGACTTGAAGGAAAGGGGTACCCAGAGGTGGTTAAAGGATCTCTAATTGCATTTACTTGATTTTAACATATTAATTGTATCAATATATGGGGCAAGTGACTCTTATAGGGTTTAAATGTACTCTAATATGGTGAACAGTGACTTACATGGTTGATTAGAGCCAAAATGTGGAACAAAATTAACTTGTATGAAAGTGGCATTAATAGGTGGTAAAAGGATGTCAACTTGGATGTATATGATGTAACATGTCAATTGTTGCATATATGGTGGAAAGTGACTCTTATATGGTGTAAAGTGACTCTAATATGGTGAGAAGTGATTAACATGGTTATTTAGAACGAAAATGTGGAACAAAATTGACTTGTATGAATATGGCACTAAGAGGTGGTAAAAGGATTTCTAATTGCATGTACACGATGTTAACATGTTAATTGTACCAATACATGATGGCGAGTGACTCTTATAAGGTGCAAAGTGACTCTAATATGGTGAGAAGTCACTTATATGATTGATTAGAGCCAAAATTTGGCTCCAAATTGACTTGTACGAAAGGGGTAACAAGAGGTGGTTAAAGGATGAGTAATTGCATTTACGTGATTTTAACATGTTAATTATATCAATATATGGGGCAGGTGACTCTTATAGGGTGTAAAGGTACTCTAATATGGTGAACAGTGACTTACATGGTTGATTAGAGCCAAAATGTGGAACAAAATTTACTTGTATGAAAATGGCATTAATAGGTGGTAAAAGGATGTCAAGTTGGATGTATATGATGTTAACATGTCAATTGTTGCATATATGGTGGAAAGTGACTCTTATAGGGTGCAAAGTGACTCTAATGGTGAGAAGTGACTAACATGGTTAATTAGAACCGAAATGTGGACCAAAACTGACTTGTATGAATATGGCACTAAGAGCTGGTAAAAGGATTTCTAATTGCATGTACATGATGTTAACATGTTATTTGTACCAATATATGATAGCAAGTGACTCTTATAAGGTGCAAATTGACTCTAATATGGTGAGAAGTCACTTGCATGATTGATTAGAGCCAAAATGTGGTCCAAAATTGACTTGTACGAAAGGGGTACCCAGAGGTGGGTAAAGGATCTCTAATTGCATTTACTTGATTTTAACATGTTAATTGTATCAATATATGGGGCAAGTGACTCTTATAGGGTTTAAAGGTACTCTAATATGGTGAACAGTGACTTACATGGTTGATTAGAGCCAAAATGTGGAACAAAATTAACTTGTATGAAAGTGGCATTAATAGGTGGTAAAAGGATGTCAACTTGGATGTATATGATGTTAACATGTCAATTGTTGCATATATGGTGGAAAGTGACTCTTATAGGGTGTAAAGTGACTCTAATATGGTGAGAAGTGATTAACATGGTTATTTAGAACCAAAATGTGGACCAAAATTGACTTGTATGAATATGGCACTAAGAGGTGGTAAAAGGATTTCTAATTGCATGTACATGATGTTAACATGTTATTTGTACCAATATATGATAGCAAGTGACTCTTATAAGGTGCAAATTGACTCTAATATGGTGAGAAGTCACTTACATGATTTATTAGAGCCAAAATGTGGTCCAAAATTGACTTGTAGGAAAGGGGTACCAAGAGGTGGTTAAAGGATGTCTAATTGCATTTACATGATGTTAACATGTTAATTGTATCAATATATGGGGCAAGTGACTCTTATAGGGTGTAAAGGTACTCTTATATGGTGAAAAGTGACTTAAATGGTTGATTAGAGCCAAAATGTGGAACAAAATTAACTTTTATGAAAGTGGCATTAATAGGTGGTAAAAGGATGAAAAATTGGATGTATATGATGTTAACCTGTTAATTGTTGCATATATGGTGGAAAGTGACTCTTATAGGGTGCAAAGTGACTCTAATATGGTGAGAAGTGACTAACATGGTTAATTAGAACCAAAATGTGGACCAAACCTGACTTGTATGAATATGGCACTATGAGGTGGTAAAAGGATTTCTAATTACATGTACATGATGTTAACATGTTAATTGTACCAATATATGATGGCAAGTGACTCTTATAAGGTGCAAAGTGACTCTAATATGGTGAGAAGTCACTTACATGATTGATTAGAGCAAAAATGTGGCCCAAAATTGACTTGTACGAAAGGGTTACCAAGATGTCTAATTACAATTACGTGATGTTAACATGTTAATTGTATCAATATATGGGGCAGGTGACTCTTATAGGGTGTAAAGGTACTCTAATATGGTGAACAGTGACTTACATGGTTGATTAGAGCCAAAATATGGAACAAAATTAACTTGTATGAATGTGCTATTAATAGGTGGTAAAAGGATGTCAAATTGGATGTATATGATGTTAACATGTCAATTGTTGCATATATGGTGGAAAGTGACTCTTATAGCGTGCAAAGTGACTCTAATATGGTGAGAAGTGACTAACATGGTTAATTAGAACCAAAATGTGGACCAAAATTGACTTGTATGAATATAGCACTCAGAGGTGGTAAAAGGATTTCTAATTGCATGTACATGATGTTAACATGTTAATTGTACCAATATATGATGGCAAGTGACTCTTATAAGGTGCAAAGTGACTCTAATATGGTGAGAAGTCACTTACATGATTGATTAGAGCCAAAATGTGGCCCAAAATTGAATTGTAGGAAAGGGGTACCAAGAGGTGGTTAAAAGATGTCTAATTGCATTTACGTGATGTTAACAAGTTAATTGTATCAATACATGGGGCAAGTGACTCTTATAGGGTGTAAAGGTAATCTAATATGGTGAACAGTGACTTACATGGTTGATTAGAGCCAAAATGTGGAACAAAATTAACTTGTATGAAAGTGGCATTAATAGGTGGTAAAAGGATGTCAAATTGGATGTATATGATGTTAACATTCAATTGTTGCATATATGGTGGAAAATGACTCTTATAGGGTGCAAAGTGACTCTAATATGGTGAGAAGTGACTAACATCGTTAATTAGAACCAAAATGTGGACCAAAACTGACATGTATGAATATGGCATTAAGAGGTGATAAAAGGATTTCTAATTGCATGTACATGATGTTAACATATTAATTGTACCAATATATGATGGCAAGTGACTCTTATAAGGTGCAAAGTGACTCTAATATGGTGAGAAGTCACTTACATGATTGATTAGAGCCAAAATGTGGTCCAAAATTGACTTGTAGGAAAGGGGTACCAAGAGGTGGTTAAAGGATATCAAATTGCATTTACATGATTTTTACATGTTAATTGTATGAATATATGGGGCAAGTGACACTTATAGGGTGTAAAGGTACCCTAATATGGTGAAGAGTGAGTTACATGGTTGATTAGAGCCAAAATGTGGAACAAAATTAACTTTTATGAAAGTGGCATTAATAGGTGGTAAAAGGATGACAAATTGGATGTATATGATGTTAACATGTTAATTGTTGCATATATGGTGGAAAGTGACTCTTATAGGGTGCAAAGTGACTCTAATATGGTGAGAAGTGACTAACATGGTTAATTAGAACCAAAATGTGGACCAAACCAGACTTGTATGAATATGGCACTATGAGGTGGTAAAAGGATTTCTAATTGCATGTACATGATGTTAACATGTTAATTGTAGCAATATATGATGGCAAGTGACTCTTATAAGGTGCAAAGTGACTCTAATATGGTGAGAAGTCACTTACATGATTGATTAGAGCCAAAATGTGGCCCAAAATTGACTTGTAGGAAAGGGGTACGAAGAGGTGGTTAAATGATGTCTAATTGCATTTACGTAATTTTAACATGTTAATTGTATCAATATATGGGGCTGGTGATTCTTATAGGGTGTAAAGGTACTCTAATCTGGTGAACAATGACTTACATGGTTGATTAGAGCCAAAATGTGGAATAAAATTAACTTGTATGAAAGTGGCATTAATAGGTGGTAAAAGGATGTCAAATTGGATGTATATGATGTTAACATGTCAATTGTTGCATATATGGTGGAAAGTGACTCTTATAGGGTGCAAAGTGACTTTAATATGGTGAGAAGTGACTAACATGGTTAATTAGAACCAAAATATGGACCAAAACTGACTTGTATGAATATGGCACTAAGAGGTGGTAAAAGGATTTCTAATTGCATGTACATGATGTTAACATGTTAATTGTACCAATATATGATGGCAAGTGACTCTTATAAGGTGCAAAGTGACTCTAATATGGTGAGAAGTCACTTACATGATTGATTAGAGCCAAAATGTGGTCCAAAATTGACTTGTAGGAAAGGGGTACCAAGAGGTGGTTAAAGGATTGTCTAATTGCATTTGCATGATGTTAACATGTTAATTGTATCAATATATAGGGAAAGTGACTCTTATAGGGTGTAAAGGTACTCTTATATGGTGAACAGTGACTTACATGGTTGATTAGAGCCAAAATGTAGAACAAAATTAACTTTTATGAAAGTGGCATTAATATGTGGTAAAAGGATGTCAAATTGGATGTATATGATGTTAACATGTCAATTGTGGCATATATGGTGGAAAGTGACACTTATAGGGTGCAAAGTGACTCTAATATGGTGAGAAGTGACTAACATGGTTAATTAGAACCAAAATGTGGACCAAAATTGACTTGTATGAATATGGCACTAAGAGGTGGTAAAAGGATTTCTAATTGCATGTACATGATGTTAAAATGTTAATTGTACCAATATATGATGGCAAGGGACTCTTATAAGGTGCAAAGTGACTCTAATATGGTGAGAAGTCACTTGCATGATTGATTAGAGCCAAAATGTGGCCCAAAATTGACTTGTAGGAAAGGGGTACCAAGAGGTGGTTAAAGGATGTCTAATTGCATTTACATGATGTTAACATGTTAATTGTATCAATATATGGGGCAAGTGACTCTTATAGGGTGTAAAGGTACTCTTATATGGTGAACAGTGACTTCAATGGTTGATTAGAGCCAAAATGTGGAACAAAATTAACTTTTATGAAAGTGGCATTAATAGGTGGTAAAAGGATGACAAATTGGATGTATATGATGTTAACCTGTTAATTGTTGCATATATGGTGGAAAGTGACTCTTATAGGGTGCAAAGTGACTCTAATATGGTGAGAAGTGACTAACATGGTTAATTAGAACCAAAATGTGGACCAAACCTGACTTGTATGAATATGGCACTATGAGGTGGTAAAAGGATTTCTAATTGCATGTACATGATGTTAACATGTTAATTGTACCAATATATGATGGCAAGTGACTCTTATAAGGTGCAAAGTGACTCTAATATGGTGAGAAGTCACTTACATGATTGATTACAGCAAAAATGTGGTCCAAAATTGACTTGTAGGAAAGGGGTACCAAGAGGTGGTTAAAGGATGTCTAATTGCGTTTGCATGATGTTAACATGTTAATTGTATCAATATATAGGGCAAGTGACTCTTATAGGGTGTAAAGGTACTCTTATATGGTGAACAGTGACTTACATGGTTGATTAGAGCCAAATGTAGAACAAAATTAACTTTTATGAAAGTGGCATTAATAGGTGGTAAAAGGATGACAAATTGGATGTATATGATGTTAACATGTCAATTGTTGCATATATGGTGGAAAGTGACTCTTATAGGGTGCAAAGTGATTCTAATATGGTGAGAAGTGACTAACATGGTTAATTAGAACCAAAATGTGGACCAAACCTGACTTGTATGATATGGCACTATGAGGTGGTAAAAGGATTTCTAATTGCATGTACATGATGTTAACATGTTAATTGTACCAATATATGTGGCAAGTGACTCTTATAAGGTGCAAAGTGACTCTAATATGGTGAGAAGTCACTTACATGATTGATTAGAGCCAAAATGTGGCCCAAAATTGACTTGTAGGAAAGGGGTACCAAGAGGTGGTTAAAGGATGTCTAATTGCATTTACGTGATGTTAACATGTTAATTGTATCAATATATGGGGCAAGTGACTCTTATAGGGTGTAAAGGTACTCTAATATGGTGAACAGTGACTTACATGGTTGATTAGAGCCGAAATGTGGAACAAAATTGACTTGTATGAATATAGCACTCAAAGGTGGTAAAAGGATTTCTAATTGCTTGTACATGACGTTAACATGTTAATTGTACCAATATATGATGGCAAGTGACTCTTATAAGATACAAAGTGACTCTAATATGGTGAGAAGTCACTTACATGATTGATTAGAGCCAAAATGTGGCCCAAAATTGACTTGTAGGAAAGGGGTACCAAGAGGTGGTTAAAGGATGTCTAATTGCATTTACGTGATGTTAACATGTTAATTGTATCAATATATGGGGCAAGTGACTCTTATAGGGTGTAAATGTATTCCAATATGGTGAACAGTGACATGGTTGATTAGAGCCAAAATGTGGAACAAAATTAACTTGTATGAAAGTGGCATTAATAGGTGGTAAAAGGATGTCAAATTGGATGTATATGATGTTAACATGTCAATTGTTGCATATATGGTGGAAAGTGACTCTTATAGCGTGCAAAGTGACTCTAATATGGTGAGAAGTGACTAACATGGTTAATTAGAACCAAAATGTGGACCAAAATTGACTTGTATGAATATAGCACTCAGAGGTGGTAAAAGGATTTCTAATTGCATGTACATGATGTTAACATGTTAATTGTACCAATATATGATGGCAAGTGACTCTTATAAGGTGCAAAGTGACTCTAATATGGTGAGAAGTCACTTACATGATTGATTAGAGCCAAAATGTGGCCCAAAATTGAATTGTAGGAAAGGGGTACCAAGAGGTGGTTAAAAGATGTCTAATTGCATTTACGTGATGTTAACAAGTTAATTGTATCAATACATGGGGCAAGTGACTCTTATAGGGTGTAAAGGTAATCTAATATGGTGAACAGTGACTTACATGGTTGATTAGAGCCAAAATGTGGAACAAAATTAACTTGTATGAAAGTGGCATTAATAGGTGGTAAAAGGATGTCAAATTGGATGTATATGATGTTAACATTCAATTGTTGCATATATGGTGGAAAATGACTCTTATAGGGTGCAAAGTGACTCTAATATGGTGAGAAGTGACTAACATCGTTAATTAGAACCAAAATGTGGACCAAAACTGACATGTATGAATATGGCATTAAGAGGTGATAAAAGGATTTCTAATTGCATGTACATGATGTTAACATATTAATTGTACCAATATATGATGGCAAGTGACTCTTATAAGGTGCAAAGTGACTCTAATATGGTGAGAAGTCACTTACATGATTGATTAGAGCCAAAATGTGGTCCAAAATTGACTTGTAGGAAAGGGGTACCAAGAGGTGGTTAAAGGATATCAAATTGCATTTACATGATTTTTACATGTTAATTGTATGAATATATGGGGCAAGTGACACTTATAGGGTGTAAAGGTACCCTAATATGGTGAAGAGTGAGTTACATGGTTGATTAGAGCCAAAATGTGGAACAAAATTAACTTTTATGAAAGTGGCATTAATAGGTGGTAAAAGGATGACAAATTGGATGTATATGATGTTAACATGTTAATTGTTGCATATATGGTGGAAAGTGACTCTTATAGGGTGCAAAGTGACTCTAATATGGTGAGAAGTGACTAACATGGTTAATTAGAACCAAAATGTGGACCAAACCAGACTTGTATGAATATGGCACTATGAGGTGGTAAAAGGATTTCTAATTGCATGTACATGATGTTAACATGTTAATTGTAGCAATATATGATGGCAAGTGACTCTTATAAGGTGCAAAGTGACTCTAATATGGTGAGAAGTCACTTACATGATTGATTAGAGCCAAAATGTGGCCCAAAATTGACTTGTAGGAAAGGGGTACGAAGAGGTGGTTAAATGATGTCTAATTGCATTTACGTAATTTTAACATGTTAATTGTATCAATATATGGGGCTGGTGATTCTTATAGGGTGTAAAGGTACTCTAATCTGGTGAACAATGACTTACATGGTTGATTAGAGCCAAAATGTGGAATAAAATTAACTTGTATGAAAGTGGCATTAATAGGTGGTAAAAGGATGTCAAATTGGATGTATATGATGTTAACATGTCAATTGTTGCATATATGGTGGAAAGTGACTCTTATAGGGTGCAAAGTGACTTTAATATGGTGAGAAGTGACTAACATGGTTAATTAGAACCAAAATATGGACCAAAACTGACTTGTATGAATATGGCACTAAGAGGTGGTAAAAGGATTTCTAATTGCATGTACATGATGTTAACATGTTAATTGTACCAATATATGATGGCAAGTGACTCTTATAAGGTGCAAAGTGACTCTAATATGGTGAGAAGTCACTTACATGATTGATTAGAGCCAAAATGTGGTCCAAATTGACTTGTAGGAAAGGGGTACCAAGAGGTGGTTAAAGGATGGTCTAATTGCATTTGCATGATGTTAACATGTTAATTGTATCAATATATAGGGAAGTGACTCTTATAGGGTGTAAAGGTACTCTTATATGGTGAACAGTGACTTACATGGTTGATTAGAGCCAAAATGTAGAACAAAATTAACTTTTATGAAAGTGGCATTAATATGTGGTAAAAGGATGTCAAATTGGATGTATATGATGTTAACATGTCAATTGTGGCATATATGGTGGAAAGTGACACTTATAGGGTGCAAAGTGACTCTAATATGGTGAGAAGTGACTAACATGGTTAATTAGAACCAAAATGTGGACCAAAATTGACTTGTATGAATATGGCACTAAGAGGTGGTAAAAGGATTTCTAATTGCATGTACATGATGTTAAATGTTAATTGTACCAATATATGATGGCAAGGGACTCTTATAAGGTGCAAAGTGACTCTAATATGGTGAGAAGTCACTTGCATGATTGATTAGAGCCAAAATGTGGCCCAAAATTGACTTGTAGGAAAGGGGTACCAAGAGGTGGTTAAAGGATGTCTAATTGCATTTACATGATGTTAACATGTTAATTGTATCAATATATGGGGCAAGTGACTCTTATAGGGTGTAAAGGTACTCTTATATGGTGAACAGTGACTTCAATGGTTGATTAGAGCCAAAATGTGGAACAAAATTAACTTTTATGAAAGTGGCATTAATAGGTGGTAAAAGGATGACAAATTGGATGTATATGATGTTAACCTGTTAATTGTTGCATATATGGTGGAAAGTGACTCTTATAGGGTGCAAAGTGACTCTAATATGGTGAGAAGTGACTAACATGGTTAATTAGAACCAAAATGTGGACCAAACCTGACTTGTATGAATATGGCACTATGAGGTGGTAAAAGGATTTCTAATTGCATGTACATGATGTTAACATGTTAATTGTACCAATATATGATGGCAAGTGACTCTTATAAGGTGCAAAGTGACTCTAATATGGTGAGAAGTCACTTACATGATTGATTACAGCAAAAATGTGGTCCAAAATTGACTTGTAGGAAAGGGGTACCAAGAGGTGGTTAAAGGATGTCTAATTGCGTTTGCATGATGTTAACATGTTAATTGTATCAATATATAGGGCAAGTGACTCTTATAGGGTGTAAAGGTACTCTTATATGGTGAACAGTGACTTACATGGTTGATTAGAGCCAAAATGTAGAACAAAATTAACTTTTATGAAAGTGGCATTAATAGGTGGTAAAAGGATGACAAATTGGATGTATATGATGTTAACATGTCAATTGTTGCATATATGGTGGAAAGTGACTCTTATAGGGTGCAAAGTGATTCTAATATGGTGAGAAGTGACTAACATGGTTAATTAGAACCAAAATGTGGACCAAACCTGACTTGTATGATATGGCACTATGAGGTGGTAAAAGGATTTCTAATTGCATGTACATGATGTTAACATGTTAATTGTACCAATATATGGTGGCAAGTGACTCTTATAAGGTGCAAAGTGACTCTAATATGGTGAGAAGTCACTTACATGATTGATTAGAGCCAAAATGTGGCCCAAAATTGACTTGTAGGAAAGGGGTACCAAGAGGTGGTTAAAGGATGTCTAATTGCATTTACGTGATGTTAACATGTTAATTGTATCAATATATGGGGCAAGTGACTCTTATAGGGTGTAAAGGTACTCTAATATGGTGAACAGTGACTTACATGGTTGATTAGAGCCGAAATGTGGAACAAAATTGACTTGTATGAATATAGCACTCAAAGGTGGTAAAAGGATTTCTAATTGCTTGTACATGACGTTAACATGTTAATTGTACCAATATATGATGGCAAGTGACTCTTATAAGATACAAAGTGACTCTAATATGGTGAGAAGTCACTTACATGATTGATTAGAGCCAAAATGTGGCCCAAAATTGACTTGTAGGAAAGGGGTACCAAGAGGTGGTTAAAGGATGTCTAATTGCATTTACGTGATGTTAACATGTTAATTGTATCAATATATGGGGCAAGTGACTCTTATAGGGTGTAAATGTATTCCAATATGGTGAACAGTGACATGGTTGATTAGAGCCAAAATGTGGAACAAAATTAACTTGTATGAAAGTGGCATTAATAGGTGGTAAAAGGATGTCAAATTGGATGTATATGATGTTAACATGTCAATTGTTGCATATATGGTGGAAAGTGACTCTTATAGGGTGTAAAGTGACTCTAATATGGTGAGAAGTGATTAACATGGTTATTTAGAACCAAAATGTGGACCAAAATTGACTTGTATGAATATGGCACTAAGAGGTGGTAAAAGGATTTCTAATTGCATGTACATGATGTTAACATGTTATTTGTACCAATATATGGTGGCAAGTGACTCTTATAAGGTGCAAAATGACTCTAATATGGTGAGAAGTCACTTATATGATTGATTAGAGCCAAAATGTGGCCCAAAATTGACTTGTAGGAAAGGGGTACCAAGAGGTGGTTAAAGGATGTCAAATTGCATTTACATGATTTTTACATGTTAATTGTATGAATATATGGGGCAAGTGACTCTTATAGGGTGTAAAGGTACTCTAATATGGTGAAGAGTGAGTTATATGGTTGATTAGAGCCAAAATGTGGAACAAAATTAATTTTTATGAAAGTGGCATTAATAGGTGGTAAAAGGATGACAAATTGGATGTATATGATGTTAACATGTTAATTGTTGCATATATGGTGGAAAGTGACTCTTATAGGGTGCAAAGTGACTCTAATATGGTGAGAAGTGACTAACATGGTTAATTAGAACCAAAATGTGGACCAAACCAGACTTGTATGAATATGGCACTATGAGGTGGTAAAAGGATTTCTAATTGCATGTACATGATGTTAACATGTTAATTGTAGCAATATATGATGGCAAGTGACTCTTATAAGGTGCAAAGTGACTCTAATATGGTGAGAAGTCACTTACATGATTGATTAGAGCCAAAATGTGGCCCAAAATTGACTTGTAGGAAAGGGGAACCAAGAGGTGGTTAAATGATGTCTAATTGCATTTACGTGATTTTAACATGTTAATTGTATCAATATATGGGGCTGGTGATTCTTATAGGGTGTAAAGGTACTCTAATATGGTGAACAATGACTTACATGGTTGATTAGAGCCAAAATGTGGAATAAAATTAACTTGTATGAAAGTGGCATTAATAGGTGGTAAAAGGATGTCAAATTGGATGTATATGATGTTAACATGTCAATTGTTGCATATATGGTGGAAAGTGACTCTTATAGGGTGCAAAGTGACTTTAATATGGTGAGAAGTGACTAACATGGTTAATTAGAACCAAAATATGGACCAAAACTGACTTGTATGAATATGGCACTAAGAGGTGGTAAAAGGATTTCTAATTGCATGTACATGATGTTAACATGTTAATTGTACCAATATATGATGGCAAGTGACTCTTATAAGGTGCAAAGTGACTCTAATATGGTGAGAAGTCACTTACATGATTGATTAGAGCCAAAATGTGGTCCAAAATTGACTTGTAGGAAAGGGGTACCAAGAGGTGGTTAAAGGATGTCTAATTGCATTTGCATGATGTTAACATGTTAATTGTATCAATATATAGGGCAAGTGACTCTTATAGGGTGTAAAGGTACTCTTATATGGTGAACAGTGACTTACATGGTTGATTAGAGCCAAAATGTAGAACAAAATTAACTTTTATAAAAGTGGCATTAATAGGTGGTAAAAGGATGTCAAATTGGATGTATATGATGTTAACATGTCAATTGTTGCATATATGGTGGAAAGTGACTCTTATAGGGTGCAAAGTGACTCTAATATGGTGAGAAGTGACTAACATGGTTAATTAGAACCGAAATGTGGACCAAACCTGACTTGTATGATATGGCACTATGAGGTGGTAAAAGGATTTCTAATTGCATGTACATGATGTTAACATGTTAATTGTACCAATATATGATGGCAAGTGACTCTTATAAGCTGCAAAGTGACTCTAATATGGTGAGATGTCACTTACATGATTGATTAGAGCCAAAATGTGGCCCAAAATTGACTTGTAGGAAAGGGTACCAAGAGGTGGTTAAAAGATGTCTAATTGCATTTACGTGATTTTAACATGTTAATTGTATCAATATATGGGGCTCGTGACTCTTATAGGGTGTAAAGGTACTCTAATATGGTGAACAGTGACTTACATGGTTGATTAGAGCCAAAATGTGGAATAAAATTAACTTTTATGAAAGTGGCATTAATAGGTGGTAAAAGGATGTCAAATTGGATGTATATGATGTTAACATGTCAATTGTTGCATATATGGTGGAACGTGACTCTTATAGGGTGCAAAGTGACTTTAATATGGTGAGAAGTGACTAACATGGTTAATTAGAACCAAAATATGGACCAAAATTGACTTGTATGAATATGGCACTAAGAGGTGGTAAAAGGATTTCTAATTGCATGTACATGATGTTAACATGTTAATTGTACCAATATATGATGGCAAGTGACTCTTATAAGGTGCAAAGTGACTCTAATATGGTGAGAAGTCACTTACATGATTGATTAGAGCCAAAATGTGGTCCAAAATTGACTTGTAGGAAAGGGGTACCAAGAGGTGGTTAAAGGATGTCTAATTGCATTTGCATGATGTTAACATGTTAATTGTATCAATATATAGGGAAAGTGACTCTTATAGGGTGTAAAGGTACTGTTATATGGTGAACAGTGACTTAAATGGTTGATTAGAGCCAAAATGTGGAACAAAATTAACTTTTATGAAAGTGGCATTAATAGGTGGTAAAAGGATGACAAATTGGATGTATATGATGTTAACCTGTTAATTGTTGCATATATGGTGGAAAGTGACTCTTATAGGGTGCAAAGTGACTCTAATATGGTGAGAAGTGACTAACATGGTTAATTAGAACCAAAATGTGGACCAAACCTGACTTGTATGAATATGGCACTATGAGGTGGTAAAAGGATTTCTAATTGCATGTACATGATGTTAACATGTTAATTGTACCAATATATGGTGGCAAGTGACTCTTATAAAGTGCAAAGTGACTCTAATATGGTGAGAAGTCACTTACATGATTGATTAGAGCCAAAATGTGGCCCAAAATTGACTTATAGGAAAGGGGTACCAAGAGGTGGTTAAAGGATGTCTAATTGCATTTACATGATGTTAACATGTTAATTGTATCAATATATGGGGCAAGTGACTCTTATAGGGTGTAAAGGTACTCTTATATGGTGAACAGTGACTTAAATGGTTGATTAGAGCCAAAATGTGGAACAAAATTAACTTTTATGAAAGTGGCATTAATAGGTGGTAAAAGGATGACAAATTGGATGTATATGATGTTAACCTGTTAATTGTTGCATATATGGTGGAAAGTGACTCTTATAGGGTGCAAAGTGACTCTAATATGGTGAGAAGTGACTAACATGGTTAATTAGAACCAAAATGTGGACCAAACCTGACTTGTATGAATATGGCACTAAGAGGTGGTAAAAGGATTTCTAATTGCATGTACATGATGTTAACATGTTAATTGTACCAATATATGATGGCAAGTGACTCTTATAAGGTGCAAAGTGACTCTAATATGGTGAGAAGTCACTTACAAGATTGATTAGAGCAAAAATGTGGTCCAAAATTGACTTGTAGGAAAGGGGTACCAAGAGGTGGTTAAAGGATGTCTAATTGCATTTGCATGATGTTAACATGTTAATTGTATCAATACATAGGGCAAGTGACTCTTATAGGGTGTAAAGGTACTCTTATATGGTGAACAGTGACTTACATGGTTGATTAGAGCCAAAATGTAGAACAAAATTAACTTTTATGAAAGTGGCATTAATAGGTGGTAAAAGGATGACAAATTGGATGTATATGATGTTAACATGTCAATTGTTGCATATATGGTGGAAAGTGACTCTTATAGGGTGCAAAGTGACTTTAATATGGTGAGAAGTGACTAACATGGTTAATTAGAACCAAAATGTGGACCAAACCTGACTTGTATGATATGGCACTATGTGGTGGTAAAAGGATTTCTAATTGCATGTACATGATGTTAACATGTTAATTGTACCAATATATGGTGGCAAGTGACTCTTATAAAGTGCAAAGTGACTCTAATATGGTGAGAAGTCACTTACATGATTGATTAGAGCCAAAATGTGGCCCAAAATTGACTTATAGGAAAGGGGTACCAAGAGGTGGTTAAAGGATGTCTAATTGCATTTACGTGATGTTAACATGTTAATTGTATCAATATATAGGGCAACTGACTCTTATAGGGTGTAAAGGTACTCTAATATGGTGAACAGTGACTTACATGGTTGATTAGAGCCGAAATGTGGAACAAACTTGACTTGTATGAATATAGCACTAAAAGGTGGTAAAACGATTTCTAATTGCTTGTACATGACGTTAACATGTTAATTGTACCAATATATGATGGCAAGTGACTCTTATAAGATACAAAGTGACTCTAATAATGTGAGAAGTCACTTACATGATTGATTAGAGCCAAAATGTGGCCCAAAATTGACTTGTAGGAAAGGGGTACCAAGAGGTGGTTAAAGGATGTCTAATTGCATTTACGTGATGTTAACATGTTAATTGTATCAATATATGGGGCAAGTGACTCTTATAGGGTGTAAATGTATTCCAATATGGTGAACAGTGACATGGTTGATTAGAGCCAAAATGTGGAACAAAATTAACTTGTATGAAAGTGGCATTAATAGATGGTAAAAGGATGTCAAATTGGATGTATATGATGTTAACATGTCAATTGTTGCATATATGGTGGAAAGTGACTTTAATATGGTGAGAAGTGACTAAAATGGTTAATTAGAACCAAAATGTGGACCAAAATTGACTTGTATGAATATGGCACTAAGAGGTGGTAAAAGGATTTCTAATTACATGTACATGATGTTAACATGTTAATTGTACCAATATATGATGGCAAGTGACTCTTATAAGGTGCAAAGTGACTCTAATATGGTGAGAAGTCACTTACATGATTGATTAGAGCCAAAATGTGGTCCAAAATTGACTTGTAGGAAAGGGGTACCAAGAGGTGGTTAAAGGATGTCTAATTGCATTTACGTGATGTTAACATGTTAATTGTATCAATACATGGGGCAAGTGACTCTTATAGGGTGTAAAGGTAATCTAATATGGTGAACAGTGACTTACATGGTTGATTAGAGCCAAAATGTGGAACAAAATTAACTTGTATGAAAGTGGCATTAATAGGTGGTAAAAGGATGTCAAATTGGATGTATCTGATGTTAACATGTCAATTGTTTCATATATGGTGGAAAGTGACTCTTATAGGGTGTAAAGTGACTCTAATATGGTGAGAAGTGATTAACATGGTTATTTAGAACCAAAATGTGGACCAAAATTGACTTGTATGAATATGGCACTAAGAGGTGGTAAAAGGATTTCTAATTGCATGTACATGATGTTAACATGTTATTTGTACCAATATATGGTGGCAAGTGACTCTTATAAGGTGCAAAGTGACTCTAATATGGTGAGAAGTCACTTACATGATTGATTAGAGCCAAAATGTGGCCCAAAATTGACTTGTAGGAAAGGGGTACCAAGAGGTGGTTAAAGGATGTCTAATTGCATTTACGTGATGTTAACATGTTAATTGTATCAATATATGGGGCAAGTGACTCTTATAGGGTGTAAATGTATTCCAATATGGTGAACAGTGACATGGTTGATTAGAGCCAAAATGTGGAACAAAATTAACTTGTATGAAAGTGGAATTAATAGTGGTAAAAGGATGTCAAATTGGATGTATATGATGTTAACATGTCAATGGTGGAAAGTGACTTTAATATGGTGAGAAGTGACTAAAATGGTTAATTAGAACCAAAATGTGGACCAAAATTGACTTGTATGAATATGGCACTAAGAGGTGGTAAAAGGATTTCTAATTACATGTACATGATGTTAACATGTTAATTGTACCAATATATGATGGCAAGTGACTCTTATAAGGTGCAAAGTGACTCTAATATGGTGAGAAGTCACTTACATGATTGATTAGAGCCAAAATGTGGTCCAAAATTGACTTGTAGGAAAGGGGTACCAAGAGGTGGTTAAAGGATGTCTAATTGCATTTACATGATTTTTACATGTTAATTGTATCAATATATGGGGCAAGTGACTGTTATAGGGTGTAAAGGTACTTTAATATGGTGAATAGTGAGTTACATGGTTGATTAGAGCCAAAATGTGGAACAAAATTAACTTTTATGAAAGTGGCATTAATAGGTGGTAAAAGGATGACAAATTGGATGTATATGATGTTAACATGTTAATTGTTGCATATATCGTGGAAAGTGACTCTTATAGGGTGCAAAGTGACTCTAATATGGTGAGAAGTGACTAACATGGTTAATGAGAACCAAAATGTGGACCAAAACTGACTTGTTTGAATATGGCACTAAGAGGTGGTAAAAAGATTTCTAATTGCATGTACATGATGTTAACATGTTAATTGTACCAATATATGATGGCAAGTGACTCTTATAAGGTGCAAAGTGACTCTAATATGGTGAGAAGTCACTTACATGATTGATTAGAGCCAAAATGTGGTCCAAAATTGACTTGTAGGAAAGGGGTACCAAGAGGTGGTTAAATGATGTCTAATTGCATTTACGTGATGTTAACATGTTAATTGTATCAATACATGGGGCAAGTGACTCTTATAGGGTGTAAAGGTAATCTAATATGGTGAACAGTGACTTACATGGTTGATTAGAGCCAAAATGTGGAACAAAATTAACTTGTATGAAAGTGGCATTAATAGGTGGTAAAAGGATGTCAAATTGGATGTATATGATGTTAACATTCAATTGTTGCATATATGGTGGAAAATGACTCTTATAGGGTGCAAAGTGACTCTAATATGGTGAGAAGTGACTAACATGGTTAATTAGAACCAAAATGTGGACCAAAACTGACTTGTATGAATATGGCACTAAGAGGTGGTAAAAGGATTTCTAATTGCATGTACATGATGTTAACATGTTAATTGTACCAATATATGGTGGCAAGTGACTCTTATAAGGTACAAAGTGACTCTAATATGGTGAGAAGTCACTTACATGATTGATTAGAGCCAAAATGTGGCCCAAAATTGACTTGTAGGAAAGGGGTACCAAGAGGTGGTTAAAGGATGTCTAATTGCATTTACGTGATGTTAACATGTTAATTGTATCAATATATGGGGCAAGTGACTCTTATAGGGTGTAAAGGTACTCTAATATGGTGAACAGTGACTTACATGGTTGATTAGAGCCAAAATGTGGAACAAAATTGACTTGTATGAATATAGCACTCAAAGGTGGTAAAAGGATTTCTAATTGCTTGTACATGACGTTAACATGTTAATTGTACCAATATATGATGGCAAGTGACTCTTATAAGATACAAAGTGACTCTAATATGGTGAGAAGTCACTTACATGATTGATTAGAGCCAAAATGTGGCCCAAAATTGACTTGTAGGAAAGGGGTACCAAGAGGTGGTTAAAGGATGTCTAATTGCATTTACGTGATGTTAACATGTTAATTGTATCAATATATGGGGCAAGTGACTCTTATAGGGTGTAAATGTATTCCAATATGGTGAACAGTGACATGGTTGATTAGAGCCAAAATATGGAACAAAATTAACTTGTATGAAAGTGGCATTAATAGGTGGTAAAAGGATGTCAAATTGGATGTATATGATGTTAACATGTCAATTGTTGCATATATGGTGGAAAGTGACTTTAATATGGTGAGAAGTGACTAAAATGGTTAATTAGAACCAAAATGTGGACCAAAATTGACTTGTATGAATATGGCAGTAAGAGGTGGTAAAAGGATTTCTAATTACATGTACATGATGTTAACATGTTAATTGTACCAATATATGATGGCAAGTGACTCTTATAAGGTGCAAAGTGACTCTAATATGGTGAGAAGTCACTTACTTGATTGATTAGAGCCAAAATGTGGTCCAAAATTGACTTGTAGGAAAGGGGTACCAAGAGGTGGTTAAAGGATGTCTAATTGCATTTACATGATTTTTACATGTTAATTGTATCAATATATGGGGCAAGTGACTCTTATAGGGTGTAAAGGTACTTTAATATGGTGAATAGTGAGTTACATGGTTGATTAGAGCCAAAATGTGGAACAAAATTAACTTTTATGAAAGTGGCATTAATAGGTGGTAAAAGGATGACAAATTGGATGTATATGATGTTAACATGTTAATTGTTGCATATATGGTGGAAAGTGACTCTTATAGGGTGCAAAGTGACTCTAATATGGTGAGAAGTGACTAACATGGTTAATGAGAACCAAAATGTGGACCAAAACTGACTTGTTTGAATATGGCACTAAGAGGTGGTAAAAAGATTTCTAATTGCATGTACATGATGTTAACATGTTAATTGTACCAATATATGATGGCAAGTGACTCTTATAAGGTGCAAAGTGACTCTAATATGGTGAGAAGTCACTTACATGATTGATTAGAGCCAAAATGTGGTCCAAAATTGACTTGTAGGAAAGGGGGTACCAAGAGGTGGTTAAAGGATGTCTAATTGCATTTACGTGATGTTAACATGTTAATTGTATCAATACATGGGGCAAGTGACTCTTATAGGGTGTAAAGGTAATCTAATATGGTGAACAGTGACTTACATGGTTGATTAGAGCCAAAATGTGGAACAAAATTAACTTGTATGAAAGTGGCATTAATAGGTGGTAAAAGGATGTCAAATTGGATGTATATGATGTTAACATTCAATTGTTGCATATATGGTGGAAAATGACTCTTATAGGGTGCAAAGTGACTCTAATATGGTGAGAAGTGACTAACATGGTTAATTAGAACCAAAATGTGGACCAAAACTGACTTGTATGAATATGGCACTAAGAGGTGGTAAAAGGATTTCTAATTGCATGTACATGATGTTAACATGTTAATTGTACCAATATATGGTGACAAGTGACTCTTATAAGGTACAAAGTGACTCTAATATGGTGAGAAGTCACTTACATGATTGATTAGAGCCAAAATGTGGCCCAAAATTGACTTGTAGGAAAGGGGTACCAAGAGGTGGTTAAAGGATGTCTAATTGCATTTACGTGATGTTAACATGTTAATTGTATCAATATATGGGGCAAGTGACTCTTATAGGGTGTAAAGGTACTCTAATATGGTGAACAGTGACTTACATGGTTGATTAGAGCCAAAATGTGGAACAAAATTGACTTGTATGAATATAGCACTCAAAGGTGGTAAAAGGATTTCTAATTGCTTGTACATGACGTTAACATGTTAATTGTACCAATATATGATGGCAAATGACTCTTATAAGATACAAAGTGACTCTAATATGGTGAGAAGTCACTTACATGATTGATTAGAGCCAAAATGTGGCCCAAAATTGACTTGTAGGAAAGGGGTACCAAGAGGTGGTTAAAGGATGTCTAATTGCATTTACGTGATGTTAACATGTTAATTGTATCAATATATGGGGCAAGTGACTCTTATAGGGTGTAAATGTATTCCAATATGGTGAACAGTGACATGGTTGATTAGAGCCAAAATGTGGAACAAAATTAACTTGTATGAAAGTGGCATTAATAGGTGGTAAAATGATGTCAAATTGGATGTATATGATGTTAACATGTCAATTGTTGCATATATGGTGGAAAGTGACTTTAATATGGTGAGAAGTGACTAAAATGGTTAATTAGAACCAAAATGTGGACCAAAATTGACTTGTATGAATATGGCACTAAGAGGTGGTAAAAGGATTTCTAATTACATGTACATGATGTTAACATGTTAATTGTACCAATATATGATGGCAAGTGACTCTTATAAGGTGCAAAGTGACTCTAATATGGTGAGAAGTCACTTACATGATTGATTAGAGCCAAAATGTGGTCCAAAATTGACTTGTAGGAAAGGGGTACCAAGAGGTGGTTAAAGGATGTCTAATTGCATTTACGTGATGTTAACATGTTAATTGTATCAATACATGGGGCAAGTGACTCTTATAGGGTGTAAAGGTAATCTAATATGGTGAACAGTGACTTACATGGTTGATTAGAGCCAAAATGTGGAACAAAATTAACTTGTATTAAAGTGGCATTAATAGGTGGTAAAAGGATGTCAAATTGGATGTATATGATGTTAACATGTCAATTGTTTCATATATGGTGGAAAGTGACTCTTATAGGGTGTAAAGTGACTCTAATATGGTGAGAAGTGATTAACATGGTTATTTAGAACCAAAATGTGGACCAAAATTGACTTGTATGAATATGGCACTAAGAGGTGGTAAAAGGATTTCTAATTGCATGTACATGATGTTAACATGTTATTTGTACCAATATATGGTGGCAAGTGACTCTTATAAGGTGCAAAGTGACTCTAATATGGTGAGAAGTCACTTACATGATTGATTAGAGCCAAAATGTGGCCCAAAATTGACTTGTAGGAAAGGGGTACCAAGAGGTGGTTAAAGGATGTCTAATTGCATTTACGTGATGTTAACATGTTAATTGTATCAATATATGGGGCAAGTGACTCTTATAGGGTGTAAATGTATTCCAATATGGTGAACAGTGACATGGTTGATTAGAGCCAAAATGTGGAACAAAATTAACTTGTATGAAAGTGGAATTAATAGTGGTAAAAGGATGTCAAATTGGATGTATATGATGTTAACATGTCAATTGTTGCATATATGATGGAAAGTGACTTTAATATGGTGAGAAGTGACTAAAATGGTTAATTAGAACCAAAATGTGGACCAAAATTGACTTGTATGAATATGGCACTAAGAGGTGGTAAAAGGATTTCTAATTACATGTACATGATGTTAACATGTTAATTGTACCAATATATGATGGCAAGTGACTCTTATAAGGTGCAAAGTGACTCTAATATGGTGAGAAGTCACTTACATGATTGATTAGAGCCAAAATGTGGTCCAAAATTGACTTGTAGGAAAGGGGTACCAAGAGGTGGTTAAAGGATGTCTAATTGCATTTACATGATTTTTACATGTTAATTGTATCAATATATGGGGCAAGTGACTGTTATAGGGTGTAAAGGTACTTTAATATGGTGAATAGTGAGTTACATGGTTGATTAGAGCCAAAATGTGGAACAAAATTAACTTTTATGAAAGTGGCATTAATAGGTGGTAAAAGGATGACAAATTGGATGTATATGATGTTAACATGTTAATTGTTGCATATATCGTGGAAAGTGACTCTTATAGGGTGCAAAGTGACTCTAATATGGTGAGAAGTGACTAACATGGTTAATAAGAACCAAAATGTGGACCAAAACTGACTTGTTTGAATATGGCACTAAGAGGTGGTAAAAAGATTTCTAATTGCATGTACATGATGTTAACATGTTAATTGTACCAATATATGATGGCAAGTGACTCTTATAAGGTGCAAAGTGACTCTAATATGGTGAGAAGTCACTTACATGATTGATTAGAGCCAAAATGTGGTCCAAAATTGACTTGTAGGAAAGGGGTACCAAGAGGTGGTTAAAGAATGTCTAATTGCATTTACGTGATGTTAACATGTTAATTGTATCAATACATGGGGCAAGTGACTCTTATAGGGTGTAAAGGTAATCTAATATGGTGAACAGTGACTTACATGGTTGATTAGAGCCAAAATGTGGAACAAAATTAACTTGTATGAAAGTGGCATTAATAGGTGGTAAAAGGATGTCAAATTGGATGTATATGATGTTAACATTCAATTGTTGCATATATGGTGGAAAATGACTCTTATAGGGTGCAAAGTGACTCTAATATGGTGAGAAGTGACTAACATGGTTAATTAGAACCAAAATGTGGACCAAAACTGACTTGTATGAATATGGCACTAAGAGGTGGTAAAAGGATTTCTAATTGCATGTACATGATGTTAACATGTTAATTGTACCAATATATGGTGGCAAGTGACTCTTATAAGGTACAAAGTGACTCTAATATGGTGAGAAGTCACTTACATGATTGATTAGAGCCAAAATGTGGCCCAAAATTGACTTGTAGGAAAGGGGTACCAAGAGGTGGTTAAAGGAGGCCTAATTGCATTTACGTGATGTTAACATGTTAATTGTATCAATATATGGGGCAAGTGACTCTTATAGGGTGTAAAGGTACTCTAATATGGTGAACAGTGACTTACATGGTTGATTAGAGCCAAAATGTGGAACAAAATTAACTGTTATGAAAGTGGCATTAATAGGTGGTAAAAGGATGTCAAATTGGATGTATATGATGTTAACATTCAATTGTTGCATATATGGTGGAAAATGACTCTTATAGGGTGCAAAGTGACTCTAATATGGTGAGAAGTGACTAACATGGTTAATTAGAACCAAAATGTGGACCAAAACTGACTTGTATGAATATGGCACTAAGAGGTGGTAAAAGGATTTCTAATTGCATGTACATGATGTTAACATGTTAATTGTACCAATATATGGTGGCAAGTGACTCTTATAAGGTACAAAGTGACTCTAATATGGTGAGAAGTCACTTACATGATTGATTAGAGCCAAAATGTGGCCCAAAATTGACTTGTAGGAAAGGGGTACCAAGAGGTGGTTAAAGGATGTCTAATTGCATTTACGTGATGTTAACATGTTAATTGTATCAATATATGGGGCAAGTGACTCTTATAGGGTGTAAAGGTACTCTAATATGGTGAACAGTGACTTACATGGTTGATTAGAGCCAAAATGTGGAACAAAATTGACTTGTATGAATATAGCACTCAAAGGTGGTAAAAGGATTTCTAATTGCTTGTACATGACGTTAACATGTTAATTGTACCAATATATGATGGCAAGTGACTCTTATAAGATACAAAGTGACTCTAATATGGTGAGAAGTCACTTACATGATTGATTAGAGCCAAAATGTGGCCCAAAATTGACTTGTAGGAAAGGGGTACCAAGAGGTGGTTAAAGGATGTCTAATTGCATTTACGTGATGTTAACATGTTAATTGTATCAATATATGGGGCAAGTGACTCTTATAGGGTGTAAATGTATTCCAATATGGTGAACAGTGACATGGTTGATTAGAGCCAAAATATGGAACAAAATTAACTTGTATGAAAGTGGCATTAATAGGTGGTAAAAGGATGTCAAATTGGATGTATATGATGTTAACATGTCAATTGTTGCATATATGGTGGAAAGTGACTTTAATATGGTGAGAAGTGACTAAAATGGTTAATTAGAACCAAAATGTGGACCAAAATTGACTTGTATGAATATGGCACTAAGAGGTGGTAAAAGGATTTCTAATTACATGTACATGATGTTATCATGTTAATTGTACCAATATATGATGGCAAGTGACTCTTATAAGGTGCAAAGTGACTCTAATATGGTGAGAAGTCACTTACATGATTGATTAGAGCCAAAATGTGGTCCAAAATTGACTTGTAGGAAAGGGGTACCAAGAGGTGGTTAAAGGATGTCTAATTGCATTTACATGATTTTTACATGTTAATTGTATCAATATATGGGGCAAGTGACTCTTATAGGGTGTAAAGGTACTTTAATATGGTGAATAGTGAGTTACATGGTTGATTAGAGCCAAAATGTGGAACAAAATTAACTTTTATGAAAGTGGCATTAATAGGTGGTAAAAGGATGACAAATTGGATGTATATGATGTTAACATGTTAATTGTTGCATATATGGTGGAAAGTGACTCTTATAGGGTGCAAAGTGACTCTAATATGGTGAGAAGTGACTAACATGGTTAATGAGAACCAAAATGTGGACCAAAACTGACTTGTTTGAATATGGCACTAAGAGGTGGTAAAAAGATTTCTAATTGCATGTACATGATGTTAACATGTTAATTGTACCAATATATGATGGCAAGTGACTCTTATAAGGTGCAAAGTGACTCTAATATGGTGAGAAGTCACTTACATGATTGATTAGAGCCAAAATGTGGTCCAAAATTGACTTGTAGGAAAGGGGTACCAAGAGGTGGTTAAAGGATGTCTAATTGCATTTACGTGATGTTAACATGTTAATTGTATCAATACATGGGGCAAGTGACTCTTATAGGGTGTAAAGGTAATCTAATATGGTGAACAGTGACTTACATGGTTGATTAGAGCCAAAATGTGGAACAAAATTAACTTGTATGAAAGTGGCATTAATAGGTGGTAAAAGGATGTCAAATTGGATGTATATGATGTTAACATTCAATTGTTGCATATATGGTGGAAAATGACTCTTATAGGGTGCAAAGTGACTCTAATATGGTGAGAAGTGACTAACATGGTTAATTAGAACCAAAATGTGGACCAAAACTGACTTGTATGAATATGGCACAAAGAGGTGGTAAAAGGATTTCTAATTGCATGTACATGATGTTAACATGTTAATTGTACCAATATATGGTGGCAAGTGACTCTTATAAGGTACAAAGTGACTCTAATATGGTGAGAAGTCACTTACATGATTGATTAGAGCCAAAATGTGGCCCAAAATTGACTTGTAGGAAAGGGGTACCAAGAGGTGGTTAAAGGATGTCTAATTGCATTTACGTGATGTTAACATGTTAATTGTATCAATATATGGGGCAAGTGACTCTTATAGGGTGTAAAGGTACTCTAATATGGTGAACAGTGACTTACATGGTTGATTAGGGCCAAAATGTGGAACAAAATTGACTTGTATGAATATAGCACTCAAAGGTGGTAAAAGGATTTCTAATTGCTTGTACATGACGTTAACATGTTAATTGTACCAATATATGATGGCAAGTGACTCTTATAAGATACAAAGTGACTCTAATATGGTGAGAAGTCACTTACATGATTGATTATAGCCAAAATGTGGCCCAAAATTGACTTGTAGGAAAGGGGTACCAAGAGGTGGTTAAAGGATGTCTAATTGCATTTACGTGATGTTAACATGTTAATTGTATCAATATATGGGGCAAGTGACTCTTATAGGGTGTAAATGTATTCCAATATGGTGAACAGTGACATGGTTGATTAGAGCCAAAATATGGAACAAAATTAACTTGTATGAAAGTGGCATTAATAGGTGGTAAAAGGATGTCAAATTGGATGTATATGATGTTAACATGTCAATTGTTGCATATATGGTGGAAAGTGACTTTAATATGGTGAGAAGTGACTAAAATGGTTAATTAGAACCAAAATGTGGACCAAAATTGACTTGTATGAATATGGCACTAAGAGGTGGTAAAAGGATTTCTAATTACATGTACATGATGTTAACATGTTAATTGTACCAATATATGATGGCAAGTGACTCTTATAAGGTGCAAAGTGACTCTAATATGGTCAGAAGTCACTTACATGATTGATTAGAGCCAAAATGTGGTCCAAAATTGACTTGTAGGAAAGGGGTACCAAGAGGTGGTTAAAGGATGTCTAATTGCATTTACATGATTTTTACATGTTAATTGTATCAATATATGGGGCAAGTGACTCTTATAGGGTGTAAAGGTACTTTAATATGGTGAATAGTGAGTTACATGGTTGATTAGAGCCAAAATGTGGAACAAAATTAACTTTTATGAAAGTGGCATTAATAGGTGGTAAAAGGATGACAAATTGGATGTATATGATGTTAACATGTTAATTGTTGCATATATGGTGGAAAGTGACTCTTATAGGGTGCAAAGTGACTCTAATATGGTGAGAAGTGACTAACATGGTTAATGAGAACCAAAATGTGGACCAAAACTGACTTGTTTGAATATGGCACTAAGAGGTGGTAAAAAGATTTCTAATTGCATGTACATGATGTTAACATGTTAATTGTACCAATATATGATGGCAAGTGACTCTTATAAGGTGCAAAGTGACTCTAATATGGTGAGAAGTCACTTACATGATTGATTAGAGCCAAAATGTGGTCCAAAATTGACTTGTAGGAAAGGGGTACCAAGAGGTGGTTAAAGGATGTCTAATTGCATTTACGTGATGTTAACATGTTAATTGTATCAATACATGGGGCAAGTGACTCTTATAGGGTGTAAAGGTAATCTAATATGGTGAACAGTGACTTACATGGTTGATTAGAGCCAAAATGTGGAACAAAATTAACTTGTATGAAAGTGGCATTAATAGGTGGTAAAAGGATGTCAAATTGGATGTATATGATGTTAACATTCAATTGTTGCATATATGGTGGAAAATGACTCTTATAGGGTGCAAAGTGACTCTAATATGGTGAGAAGTGACTAACATGGTTAATTAGAACCAAAATGTGGACCAAAACTGACTTGTATGAATATGGCACAAAGAGGTGGTAAAAGGATTTCTAATTGCATGTACATGATGTTAACATGTTAATTGTACCAATATATGGTGGCAAGTGACTCTTATAAGGTACAAAGTGACTCTAATATGGTGAGAAGTCACTTACATGATTGATTAGAGCCAAAATGTGGCCCAAAATTGACTTGTAGGAAAGGGGTACCAAGAGGTGGTTAAAGGATGTCTAATTGCATTTACGTGATGTTAACATGTTAATTGTATCAATATATGGGGCAAGTGACTCTTATAGGGTGTAAAGGTACTCTAATATGGTGAACAGTGACTTACATGGTTGATTAGAGCCAAAATGTGGAACAAAATTGACTTGTATGAATATAGCACTCAAAGGTGGTAAAAGGATTTCTAATTGCTTGTACATGACGTTAACATGTTAATTGTACCAATATATGATGGCAAGTGACTCTTATAAGATACAAAGTGACTCTAATATGGTGAGAAGTCACTTACATGATTGATTATAGCCAAAATGTGGCCCAAAATTGACTTGTAGGAAAGGGGTACCAAGAGGTGGTTAAAGGATGTCTAATTGCATTTACGTGATGTTAACATGTTAATTGTATCAATATATGGGGCAAGTGACTCTTATAGGGTGTAAATGTATTCCAATATGGTGAACAGTGACATGGTTGATTAGAGCCAAAATATGGAACAAAATTAACTTGTATGAAAGTGGCATTAATAGGTGGTAAAAGGATGTCAAATTGGATGTATATGATGTTAACATGTCAATTGTTGCATATATGGTGGAAAGTGACTTTAATATGGTGAGAAGTGACTAAAATGGTTAATTAGAACCAAAATGTGGACCAAAATTGACTTGTATGAATATGGCACTAAGAGGTGGTAAAAGGATTTCTAATTACATGTACATGATGTTAACATGTTAATTGTACCAATATATGATGGCAAGTGACTCTTATAAGGTGCAAAGTGACTCTAATATGGTCAGAAGTCACTTACATGATTGATTAGAGCCAAAATGTGGTCCAAAATTGACTTGTAGGAAAGGGGTACCAAGAGGTGGTTAAAGGATGTCTAATTGCATTTACATGATTTTTACATGTTAATTGTATCAATATATGGGGCAAGTGACTCTTATAGGGTGTAAAGGTACTTTAATATGGTGAATAGTGAGTTACATGGTTGATTAGAGCCAAAATGTGGAACAAAATTAACTTTTATGAAAGTGGCATTAATAGGTGGTAAAAGGATGACAAATTGGATGTATATGATGTTAACATGTTAATTGTTGCATATATGGTGGAAAGTGACTCTTATAGGGTGCAAAGTGACTCTAATATGGTGAGAAGTGACTAACATGGTTAATGAGAACCAAAATGTGGACCAAAACTGACTTGTTTGAATATGGCACTAAGAGGTGGTAAAAAGATTTCTAATTGCATGTACATGATGTTAACATGTTAATTGTACCAATATATGATGGCAAGTGACTCTTATAAGGTGCAAAGTGACTCTAATATGGTGAGAAGTCACTTACATGATTGATTAGAGCCAAAATGTGGTCCAAAATTGACTTGTAGGAAAGGGGTACCAAAAGGTGGTTAAAGGATGTCTAATTGCATTTACGTGATGTTAACATGTTAATTGTATCAATACATGGGGCAAGTGACTCTTATAGGGTGTAAAGGTAATCTAATATGGTGAACAGTGACTTACATGGTTGATTAGAGCCAAAATGTGGAATAAAATTAACTTGTATGAAATTGGCATTAATAGGTGGTAAAAGGATGTCAAATTGGATATATATATGATGTTAACATTCAATTGTTGCATATATGGTGGAAAATGACTCTTATAGGGTGCAAAGTGACTCTAATATGGTGAGAAGTGACTAACATGATTAATTAGAACCAAAATGTGGAGCAAAACTGACTTGTATGAATATGGCACTAAGAGGTGGTAAAAGGATTTCTAATTGCATGTACATGATGTTAACATGTTAGTTGTACCAATATATGATGGCAAGTGACTCTTATAAGGTGCAAAGTGACTCTAATATGGTGAGAAGTCACTTACATGATTGATTAGAGCCAAAATGTGGTCCAAAATTGACTTGTAGGAAAGGGGTACCAAGAGGTGGTTAAAGGATGTCTAATTGCATTTACATGATTTTTACATGTTAATTGTATCAATATATGGGGCAAGTGACTCTTATAGGGTGTAAAGGTACTTTAATATGGTGAATAGTGAGTTACATGGTTGATTAGAGCCAAAATGTGGAACAAAATTAACTTTTATGAAAGTGGCATTAATAGGTGGTAAAAGGATGACAAATTGGATGTATATGATGTTAACATGTTAATTGTTGCATATATGGTGGAAAGTGACTCTTATAGGGTGCAAAGTGACTCTAATATGGTGAGAAGTGACTAACATGGTTAATGAGAACCAAAATGTGGACCAAAACTGACTTGTTTGAATATGGCACTAAGAGGTGGTAAAAAGATTTCTAATTGCATGTACATGATGTTAACATGCTAATTGTACCAATATATGATGGCAAGTGACTCTTATAAGGTGCAAAGTGACTCTAATATGGTGAGAAGTCACTTACATGATTGATTAGAGCCAAAATGTGGTCCAAAATTGACTTGTAGGAAAGGGGTACCAAGAGGTGGTTAAAGGATGTCTAATTGCATTTGCATGATGTTAACATGTTAATTGTATCAATATATAGGGAAAGTGACTCTTATAGGGTGTAAAGGTACTCTTATATGGTGAACAGTGACTTACATGGTTGATTAGAGCCAAAATGTAGAACAAAATTAACTTTTATGAAAGTGGCATTAATAGGTGGTAAAAGGATGACAAATTGGATGTATATGATGTTAACATGTCAATTGTTGCATATATGGTGGAAAGTGACTCTTATAGGGTGCAAAGTGACTCTAATATGGTGAGAAGTGACTAACATGGTTAATTAGAACCAAAATGTGGACCAAACCTGACTTGTATGATATGGCACTATGAGGTGGTAAAAGGATTTCTAATTGCATGTACATGATGTTAACATGTTAATTGTACCAATATATGGTGGCAAGTGACTCTTATAAGGTGCAAAGTGACTCTAATATGGTGAGAAGTCACTTACATGATTGATTAGAGCCAAAATGTGGCCCAAAATTGACTTGTAGGAAAGGGGTACCAAGAGGTGGTTAAAGGATGTCTAATTGCATTTACGTGATTTTTACATGTTAATTGTATCAATATATGGGGCTGGTGACTCTTATGGGGTGTAAAGGTACTCTAATATGGTGAACAATGACTTACATGGTTGATTAGAGCCAAAATGTGGAATAAAATTAACTTGTATGAAAGTGGCATTAATAGGTGGTAAAAGGATGTCAAATTGGATGTATATGATGTTAACATGTCAATTGTTGCATATATGGTGGAAAGTGACTCTTATAGGGTGCAAAGTGACTTTAATATGGTGAGAAGTGACTAACATGGTTAATTAGAACCAAAATATGGACCAAAACTGACTTGTATGAATATGGCACTAAGAGGTGGTAAAAGGATTTCTAATTGCATGTACATGATGTTAACATGTTATTGTACCAATATATGATGGCAAGTGACTCTTATAAGGTGCAAAGTGACTCTAATATGGTGAGAAGTCACATGATTGATTAGAGCCAAAATGTGGTCCAAAATTGACTTGTAGGAAAGGGGTACCAAGAGGTAGTTAAAGGATGTCTAATTGCATTTACTTGATTTTTACATGTTAATTGTATCAATATATGGGGCAAGTGACTCTTATAGGGTGTAAAGGTACTTTAATATGGTGAACAGTGACTTACATGGTTGATTAGAGCCAAAATGTGGAACAAAATTAACTTTTATGAAAGTGGCATTAATAGGTGGTAAAAGGATGACAAATTGGATGTATATGATGTTAACATGTTAATTGTTGCATATATGGTGGAAAGTGACTCTTATAGGGTGCAAAGTGACTCTAATATGGTGAGAAGTGACTAACATGGTTAATGAGAACCAAAATGTGGACCAAAACTGACTTGTTTGAATATGGCACTAAGAGGTGGTAAAAGATTTCTAATTGCATGTACATGATGTTAACATGTTAATTGTACCAATATATGATGGCAAGTGACTCTTATAAGGTGCAAAGTGACTCTAATATGGTGAGAAGTCACTTACATGATTGATTAGAGCCAAAATGTGGTCCAAAATTGACTTGTAAGAAAGGGGTACCAAGAGGTGGTTAAAGGATGTCTAATTGCATTTACGTGATGTTAACATGTTAATTGTATCAATACATGGGGCAAGTGACTCTTATAGGGTGTAAAGGTAATCTAATATGGTGAACAGTGACTTACATGGTTGATTACAGCCAAAATGTGGAACAAAATTAACTTGTATGAAAGTGGCATTAATAGGTGGTAAAAGGATGTCAAATTGGATATATATGATGTTAACATTCAATTGTTGCATATATGGTGGAAAATGACTCTTATTAGGTGCAAAGTGACTCTAATATGGTGAGAAGTGACTAACATGGTTAATTAGAACCAAAATATGGACCAAAACTGACTTGTATGAATATGGCACTAAGAGGTGGTAAAAGGATTTCTAATTGCATGTACATGATGTTAACATGTTAATTGTACCAATATATGATGGCAAGTGACTCTTATAAGGTGCAAAGTGACTCTAATATGGTGAGAAGTCACTTACATGATTGATTAGAGCCAAAATGTGGTCCAAAATTGACTTGTAGGAAAGGGGTACCAAGAGGTGGTTAAAGGATGTCTAATTGCATTTACATGATTTTTACATGTTAATTGTATCAATATATGGGGCAAGTGACTCTTATAGGGTGTAAAGGTACTCTAATATGGTGAACAGTGAGTTACATGGTTGATTAGAGCCAAAATGTGGAACAAAATTGACTTGTATGAATATAGCACTCAAAGGTGGTAAAAGGATTTCTAATTGCTTGTACATGACGTTAACATGTTAATTGTACCAATATATGATGGCAAGTGACTCTTATAAGATACAAAGTGACTCTAATATGGTGAGAAGTCACTTACATGATTGATTAGAGCCAAAATGTGGCCCAAAATTGACTTGTAGGAAAGGGGTACCAAGAGGTGGTTAAAGGATGTCTAATTGCATTTACGTGATGTTAACATGTTAATTGTATCAATATATGGGGCAAGTGACTCTTATAGGGTGTAAATGTATTCCAATATGGTGAACAGTGACATGGTTGATTAGAGCCAAAATATGGAACAAAATTAACTTGTATGAAAGTGGCATTAATAGGTGGTAAAAGGATGTCAAATTGGATGTATATGATGTTAACATGTCAATTGTTGCATATATGGTGGAAAGTGACTTTAATATGGTGAGAAGTGACTAAAATGGTTAATTAGAACCAAAATGTGGACCAAAATTGACTTGTATGAATATGGCACTAAGAGGTGGTAAAAGGATTTCTAATTACATGTACATGATGTTAACATGTTAATTGTACCAATATATGATGGCAAGTGACTCTTATAAGGTGCAAAGTGACTCTAATATGGTGAGAAGTCACTTACATGATTGATTAGAGCCAAAATGTGGTCCAAAATTGACTTGTAGGAAAGGGGTACCAAGAGGTGGTTAAAGGATGTCTAATTGCATTTGCATGATGTTAACATGTTAATTGTATCAATATATAGGGCAAGTGACTCTTATAGGGTGTAAAGGTAATCTAATATGGTGAACAGTGACTTACATGGTTGATTAGAGCCAAAATGTGGAATAAAATTAACTTGTATGAAATTGGCATTAATAGGTGGTAAAAGGATGTCAAATTGGATATATATGATGTTAACATTCAATTGTTGCATATATGGTGGAAAATGACTCTTATAGGGTGCAAAGTGACTCTAATATGGTGAGAAGTGACTAACATGGTTAATTAGAACCAAAATGTGGAGCAAAACTGACTTGTATGAATATGGCACTAAGAGGTGGTAAAAGGATTTCTAATTGCATGTACATGATGTTAACATGTTGTTGTACCAATATATGATGGCAAGTGACTCTTATAAGGTGCAAAGTGACTCTAATATGGTGAGAAGTCACTTACATGATTGATTAGAGCCAAAATGTGGTCCAAAATTGACTTGTAGGAAAGGGGTACCAAGAGGTGGTTAAAGGATGTCTAATTGCATTTACATGATTTTTACATGTTAATTGTATCAATATATGGGGCAAGTGACTCTTATAGGGTGTAAAGGTACTTTAATATGGTGAATAGTGAGTTACATGGTTGATTAGAGCCAAAATGTGGAACAAAATTAACTTTTATGAAAGTGGCATTAATAGGTGGTAAAAGGATGACAAATTGGATGTATATGATGTTAACATGTTAATTGTTGCATATATGGTGGAAAGTGACTCTTATAGGGTGCAAAGTGACTCTAATATGGTGAGAAGTGACTAACATGGTTAATGAGAACCAAAATGTGGACCAAAACTGACTTGTTTGAATATGGCACTAAGAGGTGGTAAAAAGATTTCTAATTGCATGTACATGATGTTAACATTCTAATTGTACCAATATATGATGGCAAGTGACTCTTATAAGGTGCAAAGTGACTCTAATATGGTGAGAAGTCACTTACATGATTGATTAGAGCCAAAATGTGGTCCAAAATTGACTTGTAGGAAAGGGGTACCAAGAGGTGGTTAAAGGATGTCTAATTGCATTTGCATGATGTTAACATGTTAATTGTATCAATATATAGGGAAAGTGACTCTTATAGGGTGTAAAGGTACTCTTATATGGTGAACAGTGACTTACATGGTTGATTAGAGCCAAAATGTAGAACAAAATTAACTTTTATGAAAGGATGACAAATTGGATGTATATGATGTTAACATGTCAATTGTTGCATATATGGTGGAAAGTGACTCTTATAGGGTGCAAAGTGACTCTAATATGGTGAGAAGTGACTAACATGGTTAATTAGAACCAAAATGTGGACCAAACCTGACTTGTATGATATGGCACTATGAGGTGGTAAAAGGATTTCTAATTGCATGTACATGATGTTAACATGTTAATTGTACCAATATATGGTGGCAAGTGACTCTTATAAGGTGCAAAGTGACTCTAATATGGTGAGAAGTCACTTACATGATTGATTAGAGCCAAAATGTGGTCCAAAATTGACTTGTAGGAAAGGGGTACCAAGAGGTGGTTAAAGGATGTCTAATTGCATTTGCATGATGTTAACATGTTAATTGTATCAATATATAGGGAAAGTGACTCTTATAGGGTGTAAAGGTACTCTTATATGGTAAACAGTGACTTACATGGTTGATTAGAGCCAAAATGTAGAACAAAATTAACTTTTATGAAAGTGGCATTAATAGGTGGTAAAAGGATGACAAATTGGATGTATATGATGTTAACATGTCAATTGTTGCATATATGGTGGAAAGTGACTCTTATAGGGTGCAAAGTGACTCTAATATGGTGAGAAGTGACTAACATGGTTAATTAGAACCAAAATGTGGACCAAACCTGACTTGTATGATATGGCACTATGAGGTGGTAAAAGGATTTCTAATTGCATGTACATGATGTTAACATGTTAATTGTACCAATATATGGTGGCAAGTGACTCTTATAAGGTGCAAAGTGACTCTAATATGGTGAGAAGTCACTTACATGATTGATTAGAGCCAAAATGTGGCCCAAAATTGACTTGTAGGAAAGGGGTACCAAGAGGTGGTTAAAGGATGTCTAATTGCATTTACGTGATTTTTACATGTTAATTGTATCAATATATGGGGCTGGTGACTCTTATGGGGTGTAAAGGTACTCTAATATGGTGAACAATGACTTACATGGTTGATTAGAGCCAAAATGTGGAATAAAATTAACTTGTATGAAAGTGGCATTAATAGGTGGTAAAAGGATGTCAAATTGGATGTATATGATGTTAACATGTCAATTGTTGCATATATGGTGGAAAGTGACTCTTATAGGGTGCAAAGTGACTTTAATATGGTGAGAAGTGACTAACATGGTTAATTAGAACCAAAATATGGACCAAAACTGACTTGTATGAATATGGCACTAAGAGGTGGTAAAAGGATTTCTAATTGCATGTACATGATGTTAACATGTTATTGTACCAATATATGATGGCAAGTGACTCTTATAAGGTGCAAAGTGACTCTAATATGGTGAGAAGTCACATGATTGATTAGAGCCAAAATGTGGTCCAAAATTGACTTGTAGGAAAGGGGTACCAAGAGGTAGTTAAAGGATGTCTAATTGCATTTACTTGATTTTTACATGTTAATTGTATCAATATATGGGGCAAGTGACTCTTATAGGGTGTAAAGGTACTTTAATATGGTGAACAGTGACTTACATGGTTGATTAGAGCCAAAATGTGGAACAAAATTAACTTTTATGAAAGTGGCATTAATAGGTGGTAAAAGGATGACAAATTGGATGTATATGATGTTAACATGTTAATTGTTGCATATATGGTGGAAAGTGACTCTTATAGGGTGCAAAGTGACTCTAATATGGTGAGAAGTGACTAACATGGTTAATGAGAACCAAAATGTGGACCAAAACTGACTTGTTTGAATATGGCACTAAGAGGTGGTAAAAAGATTTCTAATTGCATGTACATGATGTTAACATGTTAATTGTACCAATATATGATGGCAAGTGACTCTTATAAGGTGCAAAGTGACTCTAATATGGTGAGAAGTCACTTACATGATTGATTAGAGCCAAAATGTGGTCCAAAATTGACTTGTAAGAAAGGGGTACCAAGAGGTGGTTAAAGGATGTCTAATTGCATTTACGTGATGTTAACATGTTAATTGTATCAATACATGGGGCAAGTGACTCTTATAGGGTGTAAAGGTAATCTAATATGGTGAACAGTGACTTACATGGTTGATTACAGCCAAAATGTGGAACAAAATTAACTTGTATGAAAGTGGCATTAATAGGTGGTAAAAGGATGTCAAATTGGATATATATGATGTTAACATTCAATTGTTGCATATATGGTGGAAAATGACTCTTATTAGGTGCAAAGTGACTTTAATATGGTGAGAAGTGACTAACATGGTTAATTAGAACCAAAATATGGACCAAAACTGACTTGTATGAATATGGCACTAAGAGGTGGTAAAAGGATTTCTAATTGCATGTACATGATGTTAACATGTTAATTGTACCAATATATGATGGCAAGTGACTCTTATAAGGTGCAAAGTGACTCTAATATGGTGAGAAGTCACTTACATGATTGATTAGAGCCAAAATGTGGTCCAAAATTGACTTGTAGGAGGGTGTAAAGGTACTCTTATATGGTGAACAGTGACTTACATGGTTGATTAGAGCCAAAATGTGGAACAAAATTAACTTTTATGAAAGTGGCATTAATAGGTGGTAAAAGGATGACAAATTGGATGTATATGATGTTAACATGTCAATTGTTGCATATATGGTGGAAAGTGACTCTTATAGGGTGCAAAGTGACTCTAATATGGTGAGAAGTGACTAACATGGTTAATTAGAACCAAAATGTGGACCAAACCTGACTTGTATGATATGGCACTATGAGGTGGTAAAAGGATTTCTAATTGCATGTACATGATATTAACATGTTAATTGTACCAATATATGGTGGCAAGTGACTCTTATAAGGTGCAAAGTGACTCTAATATGGTGAGAAGTCACTTACATGATTGATTAGAGCCAAAATGTGGCCCAAAATTGACTTGTAGGAAAGGGGTACCAAGAGGTAGTTAAAGGATGTCTAATTGCATTTACGTGATGTTAACATGTTAATTGTATTAATATATGGGGCAAGTGACTCTTATAGGGTGTAAAGGTACTCTAATATGGTGAACAGTGACTGACATGGTTGATTAGAGCCAAAATGTGGAACAAAATTAACTTGTATGAAAGTGGCATTAATAGGTGGTAAAAGGATGTCAAATTGGATGTATATGATGTTAACATGTCAATTGTTGCATATGTGGTGGAAAGTGACTCTTATAGGGTGCAAAGTGACTCTAATATGGTGAGAAGTGACTAACATGGTTAATTAGAACCAAAATGTGGACCAAAAGTGACTTGTATAAATATGGATTAAGAGGTGGTAAAAGGATTTCTAATTGCATGTACATGATGTTAACATGTTAATTGTACCAATATGTGATGGCAAGTGATTCTTATAGGGTGCAAAGTGACTTTAATATGGTGAGAAGTGACTAACATGGTTAATGAGAACCAAAATGTGGACCAAAACTGACTTGTTTGAATATGGCACTAAGAGGTGGTAAAAAGATTTCTAATTGCATGTACATGATGTTAACATGTTAATTGTAGCAATATATGATGGCAAGTGACTCTTATAAGGTGCAAAGTGACTCTAATATGGTGAGAAGTCACTTACATGATTGATTAGAGCCAAAATGTGGTCCAAAATTGACTTGTAGGAAAGGGGTACCAAGAGGTGGTTAAAGGATGACTAATTGCATTTTCATGATGTTAACATGTTAATTGTATCAATATATGGGGCAAGTGACTCTTATAGGGTTAAAGGTACTCTTATATGGTGAATAGTGACTTACATGGTTGATTAGAGCCAAAATCTGGAACAAAATTAACTTTTATGAAAGTGGCATTAATAGGTGGTAAAAGGATGACAAATTGGATGTATATGATGTTAACATGTCAATTGTTGCATATATGGTGAAAAGTGACTCTTATAGGGTGCAAAGTGACTCTAATATGGTGAGAAGTGACTAACATGGTTAATTAGAACCAAAATGTGGACCAAACCTGACTTGTATGATATGGCACTATGAGGTGTAAAAGGATTTCTAATTGCATGTACATGATGTTAACATGTTAATTGTACCAATATATGGTGGCAAGTGACTTTTATAAGGTGCAAAGTGACTCTAATATGGTGAGAAGTCACTTACATGATTGATTAGAGCCAAAATGTGGCCCAACATTGACTTGTAGGAAAGGGGTACCAAGAGGTAATTAAAGGATGTCTAATTGCATTTGCATGATGTCAACATGTTAATTGTATCAATATATGGGGCAAGTGACTCTTATAGGGTGTAAAGGTACTCTTATATGGTGAACAGTGACTTACATGGTTGATTGGAGCCAAAATGTGGAACAAAATTAACTTTTATGAAAGTGGCATTAATAGGTGGTAAAATGATGACAAATTGGATGTATATGATGTTAACATGTCAATTGTTGCATATATGGTGAAAAGTGACTCTTATAGGGTGCAAAGTGACTCTAATATGGTGAGAAGTGACTAACATGGTTAATTAGAACCAAAATGTGGACCAAACCTGACTTGTATGATATGGCACTATGAGGTGTAAAAGGATTTCTAATTGCATGTACATGATGTTAACATGTTAATTGTACCAATATATGGTGGCAAGTGACTCTTATAAGGTGCAAAGTGACTCTAATATGGTGAGAAGTCACTTACATGATTGATTAGAGCCAAAATGTGGCCCAAAATTGACTTGTAGGAAAGGGGTACCAAGAGGTAGTTAAAGGATGTCTAATTGCATTTACGTGATGTTAACATGTTAATTGTATCAATATATGGGGCAAGTGACTCTTATTGGCTGTAAAGGTACTCTAATATGGTGAACAGTGACTTACATGGTTGATTAGAGCCAAAATGTGGAACAAAATTAACTTGTATGAAAGTGGCATTAATAGGTGATAAAAGGATGTCAAATTGGATGTATATGATGTTAACATGTCAATTGTTGCATTTATGGTGGAAAGTGACTCTTATAGGGTGCAAAGTGACTCTAATATGGTGAGAAGTGACTAACATGGTTAATTAGAACCAAAATGTGGACCAAAAGTGACTTGTATGAATATGGCAATAAGAGGTGGTAAAAAGATTTCTAATTGCATGTACATGATGTTAACATGTTAATTGTACCAATATATGATGGCAAGTGACTCTTATAAGGTGCAAAGTGACTCTAATATGGTGAGAAGTCACTTACATGATCGATTAGAGCCAAAATGTGGCCCAAAATTGACTTGTACGAAAGGGGTACCAAGAGGTGGTTAAAGGATGTCTAATTGCATTTACGTGATGTTAACATGTTAATTGTATCAATATATGGGGCAGGTGACTCTTATAGGGTGTAAAGGTACTCTAATATGGTGAACAGTGACTTACATGGTTGTTTAGAGCCAAAATGTGGAACAAAATTAACTTGTATGAAAGTGGCATTAATAGGTGGTAAAAGGATGTCAAATTGGATGTATATGATGTTAACATGTCAATTGTTGCATATATGGTGGAAAGTGACTCTTATAGGGTGCTAAGTGACTGTAATATGGTGAGAAGTGACTAACATGGTTAATTAGAACCAAAATGTGGACCGAAACTGACCTGTATGAATATGGCACTAAAGGTGGTAAAAGGATTTCTAATTGCATGTACATGATGTTAACATGTTAATTGTACCAATATATGATGACCAGTGACTCTTATAAGGTGCAAAGTGACTCTAATATGGTGAGAAGTCACTTACATGATTGATTAGAGCCAAAATGTGGTCCAAAATTGACTTGTAGGATAGGGGTACCAAGAGGTGGTTAAAGGATGTCTAATTGCATTTACGTGATGTTAACATGTTAATTGTATCAATATATGGGGCAAGTGACTCTTATAGGGTGTAAAGGTACTCTAATATGTTGAACAATGACTTACATGGTTGATTAGAGCCAAAATGTGGAACAAAATTAACTTATATGAAAGTGGCATTAATAGGTGGTAAAAGAATGTCAAATTGGATGTATATGATGTTAACATGTCAATTGTTGCATATATGGTGGAAAGTGACTCTTATAGAGTGCAAAGTTACTCTAATATGATGAGAAGTGACTAACATGGTTATTTAGAACCAAAATGTGGACCAAAATTGACTTGTATGAATATGGCACTAAGAGGTGGTAAAAGAATTTCTAATTGCATGTACATGATGTTAACATGTTAATTGTACCAATATATGATGGCAAGTGAATAAGGTGCAAAGTGACTCTAATATGGTGAGAAGTCACTTACATTATTGATTAGAGCCAAAATTGACCTGTAGGAAAGGGGTACCAAGAGGTGATTAAAGGATGTCTAATTGCATTTACGTGATGTTAACATGTTAATTGTATCAATATATGGGGCAAGTGACTCTTATAGGGTGTAAAGGTACTCTAATATGGTGAACAGTGACTTACATGGTTGATTAGAGCCAAAATGTGGAAGAAAATTAACTTGTATGAAAGTGGCATTAATAGGTGGTAAAAAGATGTCAAATTGGATGTATATGATGCTAACATGTCAATTGTTGCATATATGGTGGAAAGTGATTCTTATAGGGTGCAAAGTGACTCTAATATGGTGAGAAGTGACTAACATGGTTAATTAGAACCAAAATGTGGACCAAAAGTGACTTGTATGAATATGGCAATAAGAGGTGGTAAAAGGATTTCTAATTGCATGTACATGATGTTAACATGTTAATTGTACCAATATATGATGGCAAGTGACTCTTATAAGGTGCATAGTGACTCTAATATGGTGAGAAGTCACTTACATGATTGATTAGAGCCAAAATGTGGCCCAAAATTGACTTGTACGAAAGGGGTACCAAGAGGTGGTTAAAGGATGTCTAATTGCATTTACGTGATGTTAACATGTTAATTGTATCAATATATGGGGCAGGTGACTCTTATAGGGTGTAAAGGTACTCTAATATGGTGAACAGTGACTTACATGGTTGATTAGAGCCAAAATGTGGAACAAAATTAACTTGTATGAAAGTGGCATTAATAGGTGGTAAAAGGATGTCAAATTGGATGTATATGATGTTAACATGTCAATTGTTGCATATATGGTGGAAAGTGACTCTTATAGGGTGCAAAGTGACTGTAATATGGTGAGAAGTGACTAACATGGTTAATTAGAACCAAAATGTGGACCAAAACTGATCTGTATGAATATGGCACTAAAGGTGGTAAAAGGATTTCTAATTGCATGTACATGATGTTAACATGTTAATTGTACCAATATATGATGGCCAGTGACTCTTATAAGGTGCAAAGTGACTCTAATATGGTGAGAAGTCACTTACATGATTGATTAGAGCCAAAATTTGGTCCAAAATTGACTTGTAGGAAAGGGGTACCAAGAGGTGGTTAAAGGATGTCTAATTGTATTTACGTGATGTTAACATGTTAATTGTATCAATATATGGGGCAAGTGATTCTTATAGGGTGTAAAGCTACTCTAATATGGTGAACAGTGACTTACATGGTTGATTAGAGCAAAAATGTGGAACAAAATTTTGTATGAAACTGGCATTAATAGGTGGTAAAAAGATGTCAAATTGGATGTATATGATGCTAACATGTCAATTGTTGCATATATGGTGGAAAGTGACTCTTATAGGGGCAAAGTGATTGTAATATGGTGAGAAGTGACTAACATGGTTAATTAGAACCAAAATATGGACCAAAACTGACTTGTATGAATATGGCACTAAGAGGTGGTAAAAGGATTTCTAATTGCATGTACATGATGTTAACATGTTAATTGTACCAATATATGATGGCCAGTGACTCTTATAAGGTGCAAAGTGACTCTAATATGGTGAGAAGTCACTTACATGATTGATTAGAGCCAAAATGTGGTCCAAAATTGACTTGTAGGAAAGGGGTACCAAGAGGTGGTTAAAGGATGTCTAATTGCATTTGCATGATGTCAACATGTTAATTGTATCAATATATGGGGCAAGTGACTCTTATAGGGTGTAAAGGTACTCTTATATGGTGAACAATGACTTACATGGTTGATTGGAGCCAAAATGTCGAATAAAATTAACTTGTATGAAAGTGGCATTAATAGGTGGTAAAAGGATGTCAAATTGGATGTATATGATGTTAACATGTCAATTGTTGCATATATGGTGGAAAGTGACTCTTATAGGGTGCAAAGTGACTGTAATATGGTGAGAAGTGACTAACATGGTTAATTAGAACCAAAATGTGGACCAAAACTGACCTGTATGAATATGGCACCAAAGGTGGTAAAAGGATTTCTAATTGCATGTACATGATGTTAACATGTTAATTGTACCAATATATGATGGCCAGTGACTCTTATAAGGTGCAAAGTGACTCTAATATGGTGAGAAGTCACTTACATGATTGATTAGAGCCAAAATTTGGTCCAAAATTGACTTGTAGGAAAGGGGTACCAAGAGGTGGTTAAAGGATGTCTAATTGCATTTACGTGATGTTAACATGTTAATTGTATCAATATATGGGGCAAGTGACTCTTATAGGGTGTAAAGGTACTCTAATATGGTGAACAGTGACTTACATGGTTGATTAGAGCCAAAATGTGGAACAAAATTAACTTATATGAAAGTGGCATTAATAGGTGGTAAAAGAATGTCAAATTGGATGTATATGATGTTAACATGTCAATTGTTGCATATATGGTGGAAAGTGACTTTTATAGGGTGCAAAGTTACTCTAATATGGTGAGAAGTGACTAACATGGTTAATTAGAACCAAAATGTGGACCAAAATTGACTTGTATGAATATGGCACTAAGAGGTGGTAAAAGAATTTCTAATTGCATGTACATGATGTTAACATGTTAATTGTACCAATATATGATGGCAAGTGAATAAGGTGCAAAGTGACTCTAATATGGTGAGAAGTCACTTACATTATTGATTAGAGCCAAAATTGACCTGTAGGAAAGGGGTACCAAGAGGTGGTTAAAGGATGTCTAATTGTATTTACGTGATGTTAACATGTTAATTGTATCAATATATGGGGCAAGTGACTCTTATAGGGTGTAAAGGTACTCTAATATGGTGAACAGTGACTTACATGGTTGATTAGAGCAAAAATATGGAACAAAATTAACTTGTATGAAACTGGCATTAATAGGTGGTAAAAAGATGTCAAATTGGATGTATATGATGCTAACATGTCAATTGTTGCATATATGGTGGAAAGTGACTCTTATAGGGGGCAAAGTGACTATAATATGGTGAGAAGTGACTAACATGGTTAATTAGAACCAAAATATGGACCAAAACTGACTTGTATGAATATGGCACTAAGAGGTGGTAAAAGGATTTCTAATTGCATGTACATGATGTTAACATGTTAATTGTACCAATATATGATGGCCAGTGACTCTTATAAGGTGCAAAGTGACTCTAATATGGTGAGAAGTCACTTACATGATTGATTAGATCCAAAATGTGGTCCAAAATTGACTTGTAGGAAAGGGGTACCAAGAGGTGGTTAAAGGATGTCTAATTGCATTTGCATGATGTCAACATGTTAATTGTATCAATATATGGGGCAAGTGACTCTTATAGGGTGAGGTACTCTTATATGGTGAACAGTGACTTACATGGTTGATTGGAGCCAAAATGTGGAACAAAATTAACTTTTATGAAAGTGGCATTAATAGGTGGTAAAATGATGATAAATTGGATGTATATGATGTTAACATGTCAATTGTTGCATATATGGTGGAAAGTGACTCTTATAGGTGTAGGATTTTTAACGCAGCGGGGGCATGGCAAAACACTTTTACACATAAAAAATCCAAATAAAAGCATATAAATCGTGAATAAAAATTCGAGGGATCGAATCTAACCTTTTAAAATAATTTGGAGATAATGATCAGAGATCCTTAGCAGTTGCTCCTCAAGTGTGAAGCACTCCACCGGTATCCACCAAGAAAACGATGTTAAGGAGGAGGAAGAAGGTGGAGAGAATTGGGTTTTCCAAACTTTTTGGTTTTTCGGGTTCGATGTGGTTGGAATAAAATTAGGGTCTATAATAGTTTATTTATAGGCAAAATTTTCAGCTGAAATTTTCCCATAAATATTATTATTATTATCCCATTTATTGTTCTCATTAATAATTAAAACACCTTTTAATCATTAATCCTTTTTCTAAACACTTTAGAAATAATTCTCTCTCTTGATTTAATTTCCAAAAATTAAATCCTTTAATTAATAATATTAAGAACTTTTCTTAATTATTTTATAATCAATTAAATCTCATTTAATCAATTATTAAATTTGCCAATTAATTATTTATTTCACAAATAAATAATTATTAGCCATTATTAATTAATTCCTCCACCATTAAATCATTCTCTTTTTATGGTGTGACCCTGTAGGTTCAATATTAAGCCGGTAGTAGAAATAAATAATAATAAAACTATTTTATCATTATTTATATAAATTCTCTAATTTATTAAATATGATTAATTAATTAATCACATTTATTCTACATTGTGAGTGATGCTTCTCAACATATCGCGACTATCCGGATAATATGAATTCACTGCTTAGAATACCAAGAACCTGTCAGTGAATAGTTACCGTACAATAAACTCCTTCTACCCTACAATGTTCCGATTAAATACAAGGCATGGATCTCGTGTCAAGCCTATCTAATTCAATCACTTGCTTACCATTTACTATGCGTAGTTCTATGCAAATTAGAAACTCCTTTCTAATTTCATTCACTCTGGCCAGAGATTCCTGAACTAGCATAAGTGGATCAGCCTTGAACATTCGCTTCCTTCACTGGAAGGGGTAGATCCTTTATTGATCATACACTATCTTCGTGTACAAATTCCTATACCCAGAAGAGCCCTAATAATTGTCCCTGGAGACTAAGAACTAAACCAAAGCATAGTTCAGTGTACACAAGATGACTATGATGACCTCAAGTCTAAGGATACTTGTACAACTATCACTAAGCGAACAACTGCTGACACGTGAGTGAACTCCATCAGTTGTTCAGCTGGGCGAGTCATGTTCAGTGAACTTATTCCATAATAAGCACCTACATACTAGCTATAGTGTCACCACACAAATGTCTATGAGAACAGACATCCTTCATAATGAAGCAAGCATAGTATGTACCGATCTTTGCGGATTATTAATTACCAGTTAGTAATCCTATGATCAGGAACTATTTAAGTTTAGAGTTATCATCTTTTTAGGTCTCACTATTATGATCTCGTCATAATCCATAAAAAGCTTTACTCTAAACTATGGTATATCTTATTTAAAACACTTAAATAGATAAAGCCCGTAATAAAAACAAAACAAGTCTTTATTAATATCAATGAAATCAAAACAGATTACATAAAAGTTATTCCTAAATCCTAATACATGATTGGACTTAGGACATATTCCTTTCAATCTCCCACTTGTACTAAAGCCAATCACTCTGGTATCTAATACCCATCTTGACGATCAAAATGACTTTCATAAAGTAGCTTTGTGAATGGGTCTGCTATGTTGTTATGTGTGTCAACTCTAATTCAATACAATATAAGAAATGTTACCGCACTCCCACTAACCCTTTTGTAGACGCATGGTTCATCTGCGTTTTTGATAAAATCAAACTATTTGATTGTCTCATCAAAACGAATGTTCCATCTTTCGAGAAGCTTGCTTTAAACCACATATGGTTCGCAGCAGCTTACACACTAGGTTTTCATTTCTCTTGGAAAGAAAACCATCTGGCTAATTTCCAGATCTCATAGTCGTAGTAAGCAGCATTCGCAAGCAAAATCCGAACTGATTTTAACAGGGCTACAGGTAAAAGGTTTCATCAAAGTCAATCCATTGCCTTTGTTTGAATCCTTTTGCCACAAGCCTGGCCTTAAAGGTCTCCACATGGCCATCTGCTATAATCTATCTTTTGTATACCGTATCCATAGATTCCATTCTGGATTTCATGGCACTATGCCATTTCTCTGAGTCAACACTACTCATAGCCTCATTATAGGTTACAGGGTCGTCATCATCAATGATCGACAACTCATTGTCATTCTCAATGACAAGGCCATATTACCTCTCAGGTTGGCGAGACACTCTCCCTGACCTACGAATGGGCTATTTCACAAAAGTTTGTTCAGTCAGAACAGGTGTTTCCACTTGATCCGTAGTAGTTTGTGCTTCTTGAACTTCATCAAGTTCAATTTTGCTCCCCCTGTTTCCTTCAAGGATAAACTCCTTTTCCAAGAAGGTAGCATGTCTGGAGACAAACACCCGATGATCGGTGTAAAAGTAATACCCTAAAGTCTCTTTAGGATATCCCACAAAACTACATTTTACGGATCGATATTCCAGCTTATCTGGGTCAACTTACTTGACATTAGCTGGACATCCCCAAATCTTAACGTGTTTAAGACTCGGTTTCCTTACTTTCCATATCTCATACGGAGTTTGAGGAACAGATTTGGAAGGCACCGTATTCAGTAAATATGCTGAGGTTTCCAATGCATAACCCCATAGGAATACTGGAAGATTTGCATAGCTCATCATGGACCGAACTATGTCTAACAAAGTTCGATTTCTCCTTTCAGATACCAATCTGGAGGAGTCCACTGGGAGACTATACCATTTACTTTGAGATAATCTAGAAACACTCCATTAAAGTATTCACCACCTCGATCTGATCGAAGAGTTATAATACTATGTTTGGTTTGTTTCTCCACTTCATACTTATATTCTTTGAACTTTTCAAAGGCCTCAGACTTGTGTTTCATCAAACACATATCCGAATCCAGATCTATCATCTATGAAAGTAATGAAGTATGAAAATCCACCCATGGCTTGCGTAGACATTGGTCCACATACATCTGTGTGTACCATTCCTAGCAAATCTGCAACCCTCTCTCCATGTCCACTAAATGGAGACTGCAGTGCCACAATATAGTGAGATTTTCATCATCCCTTTTCTTTTATTAGTTTGTTCAATCTGAAGTAAATTATGTCACATATATACAGACCATTATTTAAAGCACCGCGTCCATAAAGAATATTATCTCTAAGAATAGAACATTTATTATTCTCAATAATAAATGAAAATCCAGCCAAGTCTAACATGGGAATAATATTCCTCACAATCGAGGGAACAAAATAATAATTATTTCAAACAATAGTCTTGCCCGTAGGCATATGTAAATGAAATGATTCTACATCTTCAGCAGCAACTCTTGCTCCATTTCCATCAGTATAATCACCTCCTCTTCCTCAAGAGTCCTACTTCTCCTTGGTCCCTGCAACAAATTGCAGATATGAGAACCACAGGCGGTATCGAATACCCAAGTAGAAATGACATATTCACTTCTATCATGAACATACCTGAATCAGAAGCGGTAGTCTCACTACCCTTCTTCTTCAATTCTGCAAGGTAAACCTTACAGTTCCTCTTCCAGTGCCCCACCTTGTTACAGTGAAAGCAAACAACTTTGCTCTTGGGGTCTTCAGCTTTTGGTGGAACCGGCGTTTTCTTCACCTACTTTCTTCTTCTTGGAAGAGTTCCTCTTCCTTTTCTTAGGATTGGAACCTTCACCAATTAGAAGAACAGAACTCTTCTTAGGGGGAAAACTCGATTCCGCAGTCTTCAACATGTTGTGGAGTTCAGGCAGGCTGACATCCAACTTATTCATGTGAAAGTTCACAACAAACTACGAGAACGAAATCGGAAGTGATTGCAAGACCAAGTCTTGGCTCAGCTCCCCATCCATGACAAAACCAAGTAGTCCAAGACGTTCAATCAAATTGATCATCATGGTCATTCACAGATGATCCCTCAGACATCCTACAACCGAACAGCTCCTTCGATATCTCATATCGAGCTGTCCTCCCCGCCACATCATACAACTCTTGTAGATGCATGAGGATAGTGTGAGCATCCATATGCTCATGTTGCTTCTGTAGCTCAATGTTCATGGAAGCTAGCATGATGCATTGAGCAACATTTGCATCATCTATCCACTTACGATACACAACATGTTCATCATTATGTGCATCACTAGCAGGTTCAGTAGGCTTAGGTGAGTCAATCACGTATTCCAGCTTCTCAATCCTGAGAACAATTCTCAAGTTTCGAAGCCAGTCAGCATAATTAGGACCAGTCAATTTGTGAGCATCTAGTATGCTCCTGAGTGATAGTGCAGAAGACATAACGTACAAAGTAAATCTGTAAATGATAAACACATAACAACACTTAGCAAATATTCGATTTCATTTCAAAACACTATATGAATCGGGTCTTTATTCATAAGTGGCTCCCACTACTTTTCCTAATTTATTCAACCCCCTACATGAAAAATTAAGCATTCATAATGCTAGTGGGAATAGGGATCCTACATTCCATTACACAACCCCGGCTGTGGCACGAAATGCCATGTAATGTTCAATAGGCAGACAACTCTTGTCAATTACATCTAATGTTATTCCCTAATCAAACTTTAACCTCTTGAATAATTGAGTCATGGCTGTGGCACGACAAACTCAATATTCTAAGTCAAGTCTAACCCAACATTCCGTACAATTGAATCAGTCCCCAAAGGCCCACGGCTGTGGCACGTAACGACCTTTAGATTCTTATTCAATGTACACATCTCTATGTAATAGACAAGTATTTCTTATTTCGAAATCAAAGCCCTCGGCTGTGGCACGAACGACAATGATTCAAAAATAAGAACTACTTTCTACCATGTTGGAAGGCTATGACCGACACAAGCCCGTTGTATCATTGGCCAATTACTACTTGATATTATTTAATTTTAGAGGGATTATATTATGTTACAATCATAATCATATTATAAAGAAATTCCTCCTTTTAAATTAAATATTTCAAATCAATAATCAATAATCAGATGATTCCCAGATCGGGTGGAGCATTGTCAAGAGGCGTCACTTAATAACCCTTTCTTACAGATAGAAATCTGTTGTTGACAGAATCATCCTTTCTCTCATATCGAAAATTCATATTCAATTACGTGTTTCATAAACACAAGAATCTCATGATTGTATTCATAATATTATTATTAAGGTTATGAAACAATTTTACGATACTAGGTTGTCTAACAAACGCCTTATGTTCATTCAAGTTCACCTAAATCTATCATCGCATGATAAACTAAGCATATATCACATATATAAACATGAATAAACATCAAGGTAAGCATGTTACATCATCTAGCACATTCGTCTAAGCATTATACATCTCTATGTATCACATGAAGCATTTAAAAGCAACTAAAACAGTCAAAAACAGCTTAAAAACACTTCATGGAAATATAAACAGTTCAAAACTTTTATATAAACTAAAATTGATCACTCCATTAGATCCGTCTCGGAAAAATGAATCCAACGGTATATTGCACGCCCAAAACAGAGTTACGAAACTCCCAGAAAATCAATTTTAAAATCAACAGAGGGCTGTAACGCATTACAGGAACGCGTTACAAGCCCTGTAACGCATTCCGGTGATGCGTTACACCCCTTTTAAGCCATTAAAGGGTGTAACGCATTCCGTGAATGCGCCACAGGTGTGTAACGCATTCCCGGAATGTGTTACACCCCTATATTTTTTTTTTTGTTTCAGCCGCCTGACAGACGTTCTCGATCAGCGTGCCTGTCCTTTTCTGCCGTGTCTGTTCTTCACTGTCTCCGTGCAATCAACAGACATACAGGGGTGTAACACAACAATACAGATATACATATACATACTAACAAATAATATATATATATATGATTATTTAATTACGAATTTAATTGTAAGAACTTCAAAAATTCATAATAAAAAATCTATACATCATAAAATTATGAAAAAAATACCCAGATGATCTACAACACTTGTAGAACCCAGATCAACATTCAAAATTATTCTGAGAAACGATTTCTCATTAGACAAAATTAATACATGATATAACTTGTAAAAATCATAATTAATTCATACAAGCACATAAAATTCTGAAATTTTTACCACAGATCTATATGCATACAACCTATGCTCTGATACCATTGTAGGATTTTTGACGTAGCGGGGGCATGGCAAAACACTTTTACACATACAAAATTCAAATAAAAGCATATAAATCGTGAATAAAAATTCGAGGGATCGAATCTAACCTTTTAAAATAATTCGGAGACAACGATCAGAGATCGTTAGCAGTTGCTCCTCAAGTGTGAAGCACTCCACCGGTATCCACCAAGAAAACGATGTTAAGGAGGAGGAAGAAGGTGGAGAGAATTGGGTTTTCCAAACTTTTTGGGTTTTCGGGTTCGATGTGGTTGGAATAAAATTAGGGTCTATAATAGTGTATTTATAGGCAAAATTTTCAGCTGAAATTTTCCCATAAATATTATTATTATTATTATCCCATTTATTATTCTCATTAATAATTAAAACACCTTTTAATCATTAATCCTTTTTCTAAACACTTTAGAAATAATTCTCTCTCTTGATTTAATTTCCAAAAATTAAATCCTTTAATTAATAATATTAAGAACTTTTCTTAATTATTTTATAATCAATTAAATCTCATTTAATCAATTATTAAATTTGCCAATTAATTATTTATTTCACAAATAAATAATTATTAGCCATTATTAATTAATTCCTCCGCCATTAAATCATTCTCTTTTTATGGTGTGACCCTGTAGGTTCAATATTAAGCCGGTAGTAGAAATAAATAATAATAAAACTATTTTATCATTATTTATATAAATTCTCTAATTTATTAAATATGATTAATTAATTAATCACATTTATTCTACATCGTGAGTGATGCTTCTCAACATATCGCGACTATCCGGATAATATGAATTCACTGCTTAGAATACCAAGAACCTGTCAGTGAATAGTTACCGTACAATAAACTCCTTCTACCCTACAATGTTCCGATTAAATACAAGGCATGGATCTCGTGTCAAGCCTATCTAATTCAATCACTTGCTTACCATTTACTATGCGTATTTCTATGCAAATTAGAAACTCCTTTCTAATTTCATTCACTCTGGCCAGAGATTCCTGAACTAGCATAAGTGGATCAGCCTTGAACATTCGCTTCCTTCACTGGAAGGGGTAGATCCTTTATTGATCATACACTATCTTCGTGTACAAATTCCTATACCCAGAAGAGCCCTAATAATTGTCCCTGGAGACTAAGAACTAAACCAAAGCATAGTTTAGTGTACACAAGATGACTATGATGACCTCAAGTCTAAGGATACTTGTACAACTATCACTAAGCGAACAACTGCTGACACGTGAGTGAACTCCATCAGTTGTTCAGCTGGGCGAGTCATGTTCAGTGAACTTATTCCATAATAAGCACCTACATACTAGCTATAGTGTCACCATACAAATGTCTATGAGAACAGACATCCTTCATAATGAAGCAAGCATAGTATGTACCGATCTTTGCGGATTATTAATTACCAGTTAGTAATCCTATGACCAGGAACTATTTAAGTTTAGAGTTATCATCTTTTTAGGTCTCACTATTATGATCTCATCATAATCCATAAAAAGCTTTACTCTAAACTATGGTATATCTTATTTAAACACTTAAATAGATAAAGCCCGTAATAAAAACAAAACAAGTCTTTATTAATATCAATGAAATCAAAACAGATTACATAAAAGTTATTCCTAAATCCTAATACACGATTGGACTTAGGACATATTCCTTTCAATAGGGTGCAAAGTGACTCTAATATGGTGAGAAGTGACTAACATGGTTAATTAGAACCAAAATGTGGACCAAACCAGACTTGTATGATATTGCACTATGAGGTGGTAAAAGGATTTCTAATTGCATGTACATGATGTTAACATGTTAATTGTACCAATATATGGTGGCAAGTGACTCTTATAAGGTGCAAAGTGACTCTAATATGGTGAGAAGTCACTTACATGATTGATTAGAGCCAAAATGTGGCCCAAAATTGACTTGTAGGAAAGGGGTACCAAGAGGTGGTTAAAGGATGTCTAATTGCATTTACGTGATGTTAACATGTTAATTGTATCAATATATGGGGCAAGTGACTCTTATAGGGTGTAAAGGTACTCTAATATGGTAAACAGTGACTTACATGGTTGATTAGAGCCAAAATGTGGAACAAAATTAACTTGTATGAAAGTGGCATTAATAGGTGGTAAAAGGATGTCAAATTGGATGTATATGATGTTAACATGTCAATTGTTGCATATATGGTGGAAAGTGACTCTTATAGGGTGCAAAGTGACTCTAATATGGTGAGAAGTGACTAACATGGTTAATTATAACCAAAATGTGGACCAAAAGTGACTTGTATGAATATGGCAATAAGAGGTGGTAAAAGGATTTCTAATTGCATGTACATGATGTTAACATGTTAATTGTACCAATATATGATGGCAAGTGACTCTTATAAGGTGCAAAGTGACTCTAATATGGTGAGAAGTCACTTACATGATTGATTAGAGCCAAAATGTGGCCCAAAATTGACTTGTACGAAAGGGGTACCAAGAGGTGGTTAAAGGATGTCTAATTGCATTTACGTGATGTTAACATGTTAATTATATCAATATATGGGGCAGGTGACTCTTATAGGGTGTAAAGGTACTCTAATATGGTGAACAGTGACTTACATGGTTGATTAGAGCCAAAATGTGGAACAAAATTAACTTGTATGAAAGTGGCATTAATAGGTGGTAAAAGGATGTCAAATTGGATGTATATGATGTTAACATGTCAATTGTTGCATATATGGTGGAAAGTGACTCTTATTGGGTGCAAAGTGACTGTAATATGGTGAGAAGTGACTAACATGGTTAATTAGAACAAAAATGTGGACCAAAACTGACCTGTATGAATATGGCACTAAAGGTGGTAAAAGGATTTCTAATTGCATGTACATGATGTTAACATGTTAATTGTACCAATATATGATGACAAGTGACTCTTATAAGGTGCAAAGTGACTCTAATATGGTGAGAAGTCACTTACATGATTGATTAGAGCCAAAATGTGGTCCAAAATTGACTTGTAGGAAAGGGGTACCAAGAGGTGGTTAAAGGATGTCTAATTGCATTTACGTGATGTTAACATGTTAATTGTATCAATATATGGGGCAAGTGACTCTTATAGGGTGTAAAGGTACTCTAATATGGTGAACAATGACTTACATGGTTGATTAGAGAGCCAAAATGTGGAACAAAATTAACTTATATGAAAGTGGCATTAATATGTGGTAAAAGAATGTCAAATTGGATGTATATGATGTTAACATGTCAATTGTTGCATATATGGTGGAAAGTGACTCTTATAGGGTGCAAAGTTACTCTAATATTATGAGAAGTGACTAACATGGTTAATTAGAACCAAAATGTGGACCAAAATTGACTTGTATGAATATGGCTCTAAGAGGTGGTAAAAGAATTTCTAATTGCATGTACATGATGTTAACATGTTAATTGTACCAATATATGATGGCAAGTGAATAAGGTGCAAAGTGACTCTAATATGGTGAGAAGTCACTTACATTATTGATTAGAGCCAAAATTGACCTGTAGGAAAGGGGTACCAAGAGGTGGTTAAAGGATGTTAATTGCATTTACGTGATGTTAACATGTTAATTGTACCAATATATGGGGCAAGTGACTCTTATAGGGTGTAAAGGTAGTCTAATATGGTGAACCGTGACTTACATGGTTGATTAGAGCCAAAATGTGGAACAAAATTAACTTGTATGAAACTGGCATTAATAGGTGGTAAAAAGATGTCAAATTGGATGTATATGATGCTAACATGTCAATTGTTGCATATATGGTGGAAAGTGACTCTTATAGGGGGCAAAGTGACTATAATATGGTGAGAAGTGACTAACATGGTTAATTAGAACCAAAATGTGGACCAAAACTGACTTGTATGAATATGGCACTAAGAGGTGGTAAAAGGATTTCTAATTGCATGTACATGATGTTAACATGTTAATTGTACCAATATATGATGGCCAGTGACTCTTATAAGGTGCAAAGTGACTCTAATATGGTGAGAAATCACTTACATGATTGATTAGAGCCAAAATGTGGTCCAAAATTGACTTTTAGGAAAGAGGTACCAAGAGGTGGTTAAAGGATGTTAATTGCATTTACGTGATGTTAACATGTTAATTGTACCAATATATGGGGCAAGTGACTCTTATAGGGTGTAAAGGTACTCTTATATGGTGAACAGTGACTTACATGGTTGATTGGAGCCAAAATGTGGAACAAAATTAACTTTTATGAAAGTGGCATTAATAGGTGGTAAAATGATGACAAATTGGATGTATATGATGTTAACATGTCAATTGTTGCATATATAGTGGAAAGTGACTCTTATAGGGTGCAAAGTGACTCTAATATGCTGAGAAGTGACTAACATGGTTAATTAGAACCAAAATGTGGACCAAACCTGACTTGTTTGATATTGCACTATGAGGTGGTAAACGTATTTCTAATTGCATGTACATGATGTTAACATGTTAATTGTACCAATATATGGTGGCAAGTGACTCTTATAAGGTGCAAAGTGACTCTAATATGGTGAGAAGTCACTTACATGATTGATTAGAGCCAAAATGTGGCCCAAAATTGACTTGTAGGAAAGGGGTACCAAGAGGTGGTTAAAGGATGTCTAATTGCATTTACGTGATGTTAACATGTTAATTGTATCAATATATGGGGCAAGTGATTCTTATAGGGTGTAAAGGTACTCTAATATGGTGAACAGTGACTTACATGGTTGATTAGAGCCAAAATGTGGAACAAAATTAACTTGTATGAAAGTGGCATTAATAGGTGGTAAAAGGATGTCAAATTGGATGTATATGATGTTAACATGTCAATTGTTGCATATATGGTGGAAAGTGATTCTTATAGGGTGCAAAGTGACTCTAATATGGTGAGAAGTGACTAACATGGTTAATTAGAACCAAAATGTGGACCAAAAGTGACTTGTATGAATATGGCAATAAGAGGTGGTAAAAGGATTTCTAATTGCATGTACATGATGTTAACATGTTAATTGTACCAATATATGATGACAAGTGACTCTTATAAGGTGCAAAGTGACTCTAATATGGTGAGAAGTCACTTACATGATTGATTAGAGCCAAAATGTGGCCCAAAATTGACTTGTACGAAAGGGGTACCAAGAGGTGGTTAAAGGATGTCTAATTGCATTTACGTGATGTTAACATGTTAATTGTATCAATATATGGGGCAGGTGATTCTTATAGGGTGTAAAGGTACTCTAATATGGTGAACAGTGACTTACATGGTTGATTAGAACCAAAATGTGGAACAAAATTAACTTGTATGAAAGTGGCATTAATAGGTGGTAAAAGGATGTCAAATTGGATGTATATGATGTTAACATGTCAATTGTTGCATATATGGTAGAAAGTGACTCTTATAGGGTGCAAAGTGACTGTAATATGGTGAGAAGTGACTAACATGGTTAATTAGAACCGAAATGTGGACCAAAACTGACATGTAAGAATATGGCACTAAAGGTGGTAAAATGATTTATAATTGCATGTACATGATGTTAACATGTTAATTGTACCAATATATGATGGCCAATGACTCTTATAAGGTGCAAAGTGACTCTAATATGGTGAGAAGTCACTTACATGATTGATTAGAGCCAAAATGTGGTCCAAAATTGACTTGTAGGAAAGGGGTACGAAGAGGTGGTTAAAGGATGTCTAATTGCATTTACGTGATGTTAACATGTTAATTGTATCAATATATGGGCAGGTGACTCTTATAGGGTGTAAAGGTACTCTAATATGGTGAACAGTGACTTACATGGTTGATTAGAGCCAAAATGTGGAACAAAATTAACTTGTATGAAAGTGGCATTAATAGGTGGTAAAAGGATGTCAAATTGGATGTATATGATGTTAACATGTCAATTGTTGCATATATGGTGGAAAGTGACTCTTATAGAGTGCAAAGTGACTCTAATATGGTGAGAAGTGACTAACATGGTTAATTAGAACCAAAATGTGGACCAAAATTGACTTGTATGAATATAGCACTAAGATGTGGTAAAAGGATTTCTAATTACATGTACATGATGTTAACATGTTAATTGTACCAATATATGATGGCAAGTGACTCTTATAAGGTTCAAAGTGACTCTAATATGGTGAGAAGTCACTTACATGATTGATTAGAGCCAAAATGTGGCCCAAAAATGAATTGTAGGAAAGGGGTACCAAGAGGTGGTTAAAGGATGTCTAATTGCATTTACGTGATGTTAACATGTTAATTGTATCAATATATGGGGCAGGTGACTCTTATAGGGTGTAAAGGTACTATAATATGGTGAACAGTGACTTACATGGTTGATTAGAGCCAAAATGTGGAACAAAATTAACTTGTATGAAAGTGACATTAATAGGTGGTAAAAGGATGTCATATTGGATGTATATGATGTTAACATGTCAATTGTTGCATATATGATGGAAAGTGACTCTTATAGGGTGCAAAGTGACTCTAATATGGTGAGAAGTGACTAACATGGTTAATTAGAACCAAAATGTGGACCAAAATTGACTTGTATGAATATGGCACTAAGAGGTGGTAAAAGGATTTCTAATTGCATGTACATGATGTTAACATGTTAATTGTACCAATATATGATGGCAAGTGACCCTTATAAGGTGCAAAGTGACTCTAATATGGTGAGAAGTCACTTACATGATTGATTAGAGCCAATATGTGGCCCAAAATTGACCTGTAGGAAAGGGGTACCAAGAGGTGGTTAAAGGTTGTCTAATTGCATTTACGTGATGTTAACATGTTAATTGTATCAATATATGGGGCAGGTGACTCTTATATGGTGTAAAGGTACTCTAATATGGTGAACAGTGACTTACATGGTTGATTAGAGCCAAAATGTGGAACAGAATTAACTTGTATGAAAGTGGCATTAATAGGTGGTAAAAGGATATCAAATTGGATGTATATGATGTTAACATGTCAATTGTTGCATATATGGTGGAAAGTGACTCTTATAGGGTGCAAAGTGACTCTAATATGGTGAGAAGTGACTAACATGGTTAATTAGAACCAAAATGTGGACCAAAATTGACTTGTATGAATATGGCACGAAGAGGTGGTAAAAGGATTTGTAATTGCATGTACATGATGTTAACATGTTAATTGTACCAATATATGATGGCAAATGACTCTTATAAGGTGCAAAGTGACTCTAATATGGTGAGAAGTCACTTACATGATTGATTAGAGCCAAAATGTGGCCCAAAATTGACTTGTAGGAAAGGGGTACCAAGAGGTGGTCAAAGGATGTCTAATTGCATTTACGTGATGTTAACATGTTAATTGTATCAATATATGGGGCAGGTGACATCTTATAGGTGTAAAGGTACTCTAATATGGTGAACAGTGACTACATGGTTGATTAGAGCCAAAATGTGGAACAAAAGTAACTTGTATGAAAGTGGCATTAATAGGTGGTAAAGGATGTCATATTGGATGTATATGATGTTAACATGTCAATTGTTGCATATATGATGGAAAGTGACTCTTATAGGGTGCCACAAGTAACCCTAATATGGTGAGAAGTGACTAACATGGTTAATTAGAACCAAAAAATGTGGACCAAAATTGACTTGTATAAA
>NW_027417146.1:0-56267 GCF_009905375.1 Apium graveolens
TACATGATTGATTAGCCAAATGGCCCAAAATTGACTTGTGCAAGGGGTACCAAGAGTGGTTAAAGGATGTCTAATGCATTTACGTGATGTTAACATGTTAATTGTATCATATATGGGGCAGGTGATTCTTATAGGGTGTAAAGGTACTCTAATATGGTGAACATGACTTACATGGTTGATTAGACCAAAATGTGAACAAAATTAACTTGTATGAAAGTGGCATTAAGGTGGTAAAAGGATGTCAAATTGGATGTATATGTTAACATGTCAATTGTTGCATATATGGAAAGTGACTCTTATGGTGCAAAGTGACTCTAATATGGTGAGAAGTGACTAACATGGTTAATTAGAACCAAAATGTGGACCAAAATTGACATGTATGAATATGGCACTAAAGGTGGTAAAAGGATTTAATTGCATGTACATGATGTTAACATGTTAATTGTCCAATATGATGGCCATGACTCTTTAGGTGCAAAGTGACTCTAATAGGTAGAAGTCACTATACATGATTGATTAAGCCAAAATGTGGTCCAAAATTGACTTGTAGAAAGGGGTACAAGAGGTGGTTAAAGGATGTCTAATTGCATTTACGTGATGTTTTATTGTATCAATATATGGGCAGGTGACTCTTATAGGTGTAAGGTACTCTAATATGGAATTACAGTGACTTACATGGTTGATTAGAGCCAATTGGACCAAAATTAACTTGTATGAAATGGCATTAATAGTTGTGTAAAAGGATGTCAAATTGGATGTATATGATGTTAACATCATGTCAATTGTTGCATATATGGTGGAAAGTGACTCTTATAGGTGCAAGTGACTCTAATATGGTGAGAAGTGACTAACATGGTTAATTAGAACCAAAATGTGACCAAAATTGACTTGTATGAATATGCACTAGAGGTGGTAAAGATTTCTAATTGCATGTACATGATGTTAACATGTTAATTGTACCAATATATGATGGCAAGTGACTCTTATAAGGTTCAAAGTGACTCTAATATGGAGAAGTCACTTACATGATTGATTAGAGCCAAAATGTGGCCCAAAATGACTTGTAGGAAGGGTACCAATGGTTAAAGGATGTCTAATTGCATTTACGTGATGTTAACATGTTAATTGTATCAATATGGGGCAGGTGACTCTTATAGGGTGTAAAGGTACTATAATATGGTGAACAGTGACTTACATGGTTGATTAGAGCCAAAATGTGGAACAAAATTAACTTGTATGAAAGTGACCTTAATAGTGGGTAAAGGATGTCATATTGGATGTATATGATGTTAACATGTCAATTGTTGCATATATGATGGAAAGTGACTCTTATAGGGTGCAAAGTGACTCTAATATGGTGAGAAGTGACTAACATGGTTAATTAGAACCAAAATGTGGACCAAAATTGACATTGTATGAATATGGCACTAAGAGGTGGTAAAAGGATTTCTAATTGCATGTACATGATGTTAACATAGTTATTGTACCATATATGATGGCAAGTGACCCTTATAAGGTGCAAAGTGACTCTAATATGGTGAGAAGTCACTTACATGATTGATTAGAGCCAATATGTGGCCCAAAATTGACCTGTAGGAAAGGGGTACCAGAGGTGGTTAAAGGTTGTCTAATTGCATTTACGTGATGTTAACATGTTAATTGTATCATATATGGGGCAGTGACTCTTATATGGTGTAAAGGTACTCTAATATGGTGAACAGTGCTTACATGGTTGATTAGAGCCAAATGTGGAACAGAATTAACTTGTATGAAAGTGGCATTAATAGGTGGTAAAAGGATATCAATTGGATGTATATGAGTTAACATGTCAATTGTTGCATATATGGTGGAAAGTGACTCTTATAGGGTGCAAAGTGACTCTAATATGGTGAGAAGTGACTAACATGGTTAATTAGAACCAAAATGTGGACCAAAATTGACTTGTATTAATATGGCACGAAGAGGTGGTAAAAGGATTTGTAATTGCATGTACATGATGTTAACATGTTAATTGTACCAATATATGATGGCAAATGGACTCTTATAAGGTGCAAAGTGACTCTAATATGGTGAGAAGTCACTTACATGATTGATTAGAGCCAAAATGTGGCCCAAAAATTGACTTGTAGGAAAGGGGTACCAAGAGGTGGTCAAAGGATGTCTAATTGCATTTACGTGATGTTAACATGTTAATTGTATCAATATATGGGGCAGGTGACTCTTATAGGGTGTAAAGGTACTCTAATATGGTGAACAGTGACTTACATGGTTGATTAGAGCCAAAATGTGGAACAAAATTAACTTGTATGAAAGTGGCATTAATAGGTGGTAAAAGGATGTCATATTGGATGTATATGATGTTAACATGTCAATTGTTGCATATATGATGGAAAGTGACTCTTATAGGGTGCAAAGTAACCCTAATATGGTGAGAAGTGACTAACATGGTTAATTAGAACCAAAATGTGGACCAAAATTGACTTGTATAAATATAACACTAAGATGTGGTAAAAGGATTTCTAATTACATGTACATGATGTTAACATGTTAACTGTACCAATATATGATGGCAAGTGACCCTTATAAGGTTCAAAGTGACTCTAATATGGTGAGAAGTCACTTACATGATTGATTAGAGCCAAAATGTGCCCCAAAATTGACTTGTAGGAAACGGGTACCAAGAGGTGGTTAAAGGATGTCTAATTGCATTTACGTGATGTTAACATGTTAATTGTATCAATATATGGGGCAGGTGACTCTTATAGGGTGTAGAGGTACTCTAATATGGTGAATAGTGACTTACATGTTTGATTATAGCCAAAATGTGGAACAAAATTGACTTGTAGGAAATGGGTACCAAGAGGTGGTTAAAGGATGTCTAATTGCATTTACGTGATGTTAACATGTTAATTGTATCAATATATGGGGCAGGTGACTCTTATAGGGTGTAAAGGTACTCTAATATGGTGAACAGTGACTTACATGGTTGATTAGAGCCAAAATGTGGAACAAAATTAACTTGTATGAAAGTGCCATTAATTTTTGGTAAAAAGATGTCAAATTGGATGTATATGATGTTAACATGTCATTGTTGCATATATGGTGGAAAGTGACTCTATAGAGTGCAAAGTGACTCTAATATGGGTGAGAAGTGACTAACATGGTTAATTAGAACCAAAATATGGACCAAAATTGACTTGTATGAATATAGCACTAAGATGTGGTAAAAGGATTTCTAATTACATGTACATGATGTTAACATGTTAACTGTACCAATATATGATGGCAAGTGACCCTTATAAGGTGCAAAGTGACTCTAATATGGTGAGAAGTCACTTACATGATTGATTAGAGCCAAAATGTGGCCCAAAAATGAATTATAGGAAAGGGGTACCAAGTGGTGGTTAAGGATGTCTAATTGCATTTACGTGATGTTAACATGTTAATTGTATCAATATATGGGGCAGGTGACTCTTATAGGGTGTAAAGGTACTATAATATGGTGAACAGTGACTTACATGGTTGATTAGAGCCAAAATGTGGAACAAAATTAACTTGTATGAAAGTGGCATTAATAGGTGGTAAAAGGATGTCATATTGGATGTATATGATGTTAACATGTCAATTGTTGCATATATGATGGAAAGTGACTCTTCTAGGGTGCAAAGTGACTCTAATATGGTGAGAAGTGACTAACATGGTTAATTATAACCAAAATGTGGACCAAAATTGACTTGGTATGAATATGGCACTAAGAGGTGGTAAAAGGATTTCTAATTGCATGTTAATGATGTTAACATGTTAATTGTACCAATATATGATGGCAAGTGACCCTTATAAGGTGCAAAGTGACTCTAATATGGTGAGAAGTCACTTACATGATTGATTAGAGCCAAAATGTGGCCCAAAATTGACCTGTAGGAAAGGGGTACCAAGAGGTGGGTAAAGGATGTCTAATTGCATTTACGTGATGTTAACATGTTAATTGTATCAATATATGGGGCAGGTGACTCTTATATGGTGTAAAGGTACTTTAATATGGTGAACAGTGACTTACATGGTTGATTAGAGCCAAAATGTGAAACAAAATTAACTTGTATGAAAGTGGCATTAATAGGTGGTAAAAGAATGTCAAATTGGATGTATATGATGTTAACATGTCAATTGTTGCATATATGGTAGAAAGTGACTCTTATAGGGTGCAAAGTGACTCTAATATGGTGAGAAGTGACTAACATGGTTAATTAGAACCAAAATGTGGACCAAAATTGACTTGTATGAATATGGCACTAAGAGGTGGTAAAAGGATTTGTAATTGCATGTACATGATGTTAACATGTTAATTACCAATATATGATGGCAAGTGACTCTTATAAGGTGCAAAGTGACTCTAATATGGTGAGAAGTCACTTACATGATTGATTAGAGCCAAAATGTGGCCCAAAATTGACTTGTAGGAAAGGGGTACCAAGAGGTGGTCAAAGGATGTCTAATTGCATTTACGTGATGTTAACATGTTAATTGTATCAATATATGGGGCAGGTGACTCTTATAGGGTGTAAAGGTACTCTAATATGGTGAACAGTGACTTACATGGGTGATTAGAGCCAAAATGTGGAACAAAATTAACTTGTATGAAAGTGCCATTAATAGGTGGTAAAAGGATGTCAAATTGGATGTATATGATGTTAACATGTCAATTGTTGCATATATGGTGGAAAGTGACTCTTATAGGGTGCAAAGTGACTCTAATATGGTAAGAAGTGACTAACATGGTTAATTAGAACCAAAATGTGGACCAAAATTGACTTGTATGAATATAGCACTCAGAGGTGGTAAAAGGATTTCTAATTGCATGTACATGATGTTAACATGTTAACTGTACCAATATATGATGGCAAGTGAATCTTATAAGGTGCAAAGTGACTCTAATATGGTGAGAAGTCACTTACATGATTGATTAGAGCCAAAATGTGGCCCAAAATTGACTTGTAGGAAACGGGTACCAAGAGGTGGTTAAAGGAAGTCTAATTGCATTTACGTGATGTTAACATGTTAATTGTATCAATATATGGGGCAGGTGACTCTTATAGGGTGTAAAGGTACTCTAATATGGTGAACAGTGACTTACATGGTTGATTAAAGCCAAAATGTGGAACAAAATTAACTTGTATGAAAGTGGCGTTAATAGGTGGTAAAAGGATTTCAAATTGGATGTATATGTTGTTAACATGTCAATTGTTGCATATATGGTGGAAAGTGACTCTTATAGGGTGCAAAGTGAGTCTAATATGGTGAGCAGTGACTAACATGGTTAATTAGAACCAAAATGTGGACCAAAATTGACTTGTATGAATATGGCACTAAGAGGTGGTAAAAGGATTTCTAACTGCATGTACATAATGTTAACATGTTAATTGTACCAATATATGATGGCAAGTGACTCTTATAAGGTGCAAAGTGACTCTAATATGGTGAGAAGTCACTTACATGATTGATTCGAGCCAAAATGTGGCCCAAAATGGAGTTGTAGGAAAGGGGTACCAAGAGGTGGTTAAAGGATGTCTAATTACATTTACGTGATGTTAACATGTTAATTGTATCAATATATGGGGCAGGTGACTCTTATAGGGTGTAAAGGTACTCTAATATGGTGAAAAGTGACTTACATGGTTGATTAGAGCGAAAATGTGGAACAAAATTAACTTGTATGAAAGTGCCATTAATAGGTGGTAAAAGGATGTCAAATTGGATGTATATGATGTTAACATGTCAATTGTTGCATATATGGTGGAAAGTGACTCTTATAGGGTGCAAAGTGACTCTAATATGGTAAGAAGTGACTAACATGGTTAATTAGAACCAAAATGTGGACCAAAATTGACTTGTATGAATATAGCACTAAGAGGTGGTAAAAGGATTTCTAATTGCATGTACATGATGTTAACATGTTAACTGTACCAATATATGATGGCAAGTGAATCTTATAAGGTGCAAAGTGACTCTAATATGGTGAGAAGTCACTTGCATGATTGATTAGAGCCAAAATGTGGCCCAAAATTGACTTGTAGGAAATGGGTACCAAGAGGTGGTTAAAGGAAGTCTAATTGCATTTACGTGATGTTAACATGTTAATTGTATTAATATATGGGGCAGGTGACTCTTATAGGGTGTAAAGGTACTCTAATATGGTGAACAGTGACTTACATGGTTGATTAAAGCCAAAATGTGGAACAAAATTAACTTGTATGAAAGTGGCATTAATAGGTGGTAAAAGGATATCAAATTGGATGTATATGTTCTTAACATGTCAATTGTTGCATATATGGTGGAAAGTGACTCTTATAGGGTGCAAAGTGAGTCTAATATGGTGAGCAGTGACTAACATGGTTAATTAGAACCAAAATTGACTTGTATTAATATGGCACTAAGAGGTGGTAAAAGGATTTCTAACTGCATGTACATAATGTTAACATGTTAATTGTACCAATATATGATGGCAAGTGACTCTTATAAGGTGCAAAGTGACTCTAATATGGTGAGAAGTCACTTACATGATTGATTCGAGCCAAAATGTGGCCCAAAATGGAGTTGTAGGAAAGGGGTACCAAGAGGTGGTTAAAGGATGTCTAATTACATTTACGTGATGTTAACATGTTAATTTTATCAATATATGGGGCAGGTGACTCTTATAGGGTGTAAAGGTACTCTAATATGGTGAAAAGTGACTTACATGGTTGATTAGAGCGAAAATGTGGAACAAAATTAACTTTTATGAAAGTGCCATTAGTAGGTGGTAAAAGGATGTCAAATTGGATGTATATGATGTTAACATGTCAATTGTTGCATATATGGTGGAAAGTTACTCTTATAGGGTGCAAAGTGACTCTAATATGGTGAGAAGTCACTTACATGATTGATTAGAGCCAAAATGTGGCCCAAAATTGACTTGTAGGAAACGGGTACCAAGAGGTGGTTAAAGGATGTCTAATTGCATTTACGTGATGTTAACATGTTAATTGTATCAATATATGGGGCAGGTGACTCTTATAGGGTGTAAAGGTACTCTAATATGGTGAACAGTGACTTACATGGTTGATTAAAGCCAAAATGTGGAACAAAATTAACTTGTATGAAAGTGGCATTAATAGGTGGTAAAAGGATATCAAATTGGATGTATATGTTGTTAACATGTCAATTGTTGCATATATGGTGGAAAGTGACTCTTATAGGGTGCAAAGTGAGTCTAATATGGTGAGCAGTGACTAACATGGTTAATTAGAACCAAAATGTGGACCAAAATTGACTTGTATGAATATGGCACTAAGAGGTGGTAAAAGGATTTCTAACTGCATGTACATAATGTTAACATGTTAATTGTACCAATATATGATGGCAAGTGACTCTTATAAGGTGCAAAGTGACTCTAATATGGTGAGAAGTCACTTACATGATTGATTAGAGCCAAAATGTGGCCCAAAATGGAGTTGTAGGAAAGGGGTACCAAGAGGTGGTTAAAGGATGTCTAATTACATTTACGTGATGTTAACATGTTAATTGTATCAATATATGGGGCAGGTGACTCTTATAGGGTGTAAAGGTACTCTAATATGGTGAAAAGTGACTTACATGGTTGATTAGAGCGAAAATGTGGAACAAAATTAACTTGTATGAAAGTGCCATTAATAGGTGGTAAAAGGATGTCAAATTGGATGTATATGATGTTAACATGTCAATTGTTGCATATATGGTGGAAAGTTAGTCTTATAGGGTGCAAAGTGACTCTAATATGGTGAGAAGTGACTAACATGGTTAATAAGAACCAAAATGTGGACCAAAATTGACTTGTATGAATATGGCACTAAGAGGTGGTAAAAGGATTTCTAATTGCATGTACATGATGTTAACATGTTAATTGTACCAATATATGATGGCAAGTGACTTTTATAAGGTGCAAGGTGACTCTAATATGGTGAGAAGTCACTTACATGATTGATTAGAGCCAAAATGTGGCCCAAAATTGACTTGTACGAAAGGGGTACCAAGAGGTGGTCAAAGGATGTCTAATTGCATTTACGTGATGTTAACATGTTAATTGTATCAATATATGGGGCAGGTGACTCTTATAGGGTGTAAAGGTACTCTAATATGGTGAACAGTGACTTACATGGTTGATTAGAGCCAAAATGTGGAACAAAATTGACTTGTAGGAAACGGGTACCAAGAGGTGGTTAAAGGATGTCTAATTGCATTTACGTGATGTTAACATGTTAATTGTATCAATATATGGGGCTGGTGACTCTTATAGGGTGTAAAGGTACTCAAATATGGTGAACAGTGACTTACATGGTTGATTAGAGCCAAAATGTGGAACAAAATTAACTTGTATAAAAGTGCCATTAATAGGTGGTAAAAGGATGTCAAATTGGATGTATATGATGTTAACATGTCAATTGTTGCATATATGGTGGAAAGTGACTCTTATAGGGTGCAAAGTGACTCTAATATGGTGAGAAATGACTAACATGGTTAATTAGAACCAAAATGTGGACCAAAATTGACTTGTATGAATATAGCACTAAGAGGTGGTAAAAGGATTTCTAATTGCATGTACATGATGTTAACATGTTAACTGTACCAATATATGATGGCAAGTGAATCTTATAAGGTGCAAAGTGACTCTAATATGGTGAGAAGTCACTTACATGATTGATTAGAGGCAAAATGTGGCCCAAAATTGACTTGTAGGAAAGGGGTACCAAGAGGTGGTTAAAGGATGTCTAATTGCATTTACGTGATGTTAACATGTTAATTGTATCAATATATGGGGCAGGTGACTCTTATAGGGTGTAAAGGTACTCTAATATGGTGAACAGTGACTTACATGGTTGATTAGAGCCAAAATGTGGAACAAAATTAACTTGTATGAAAGTGCCATTAATAGGTGGTAAAAGGATGTCAAATTGGATGTATATGATGTTAACATGTCAATTGTTGCATATATGGTGGAAAGTGACTCTAATAGAGTGCAAAGTGACTCTAATATGGTGAGAAGTGATTAACATGGTTAATTAGAACCAAAATATGGACCAAAATGTGCACTAACATGTGGTAAAAGGATTTCTAATTGCATGTACATGATGTTAACATGTTAACTGTACCAATATATGATGGCAAGTGACACTTATAAGGTGCAAAGTGACTCTAATATGGTGAGAAGTCACTTACATGATTAATTAGAGCCAAAATGTGACCCAAAACTGAATTGTAAGAAAGGGGTACGAAGAGGTGGTTAAAGGATGTCTAATAGAATTTACGTGATGTTAACATGTTAATTGTATCAATATATGGAGCAGGTGACTCTTATAGGGTGTAAAGTGACTCTAATATGGTGAGAAGACACTTACATGATTGATGAGAGCCAAAATGTGGCCCAAGATTGACACAACGGGTACCAAGAGTTGGTTAAAGGATGTCTAATTGCATTTACGTGATGTTAACATGTTAATTGTATCAATATATGGGGTAGGTGACTCTTATAGGGTGTAAAGGTACTCTAATATGGGTACCAATAGGTGGTAAAAGGATGTCAAATTGGATGTATATGATGTTAACATGTCAATTATTGCATATATGGTGGAAAGTGACTCTTATAGAGTGCAAAGTGACTCTAATATGGTGAGAAGTGACTAACATGGTTAATTAGAACCAAAATGTGGACTAAAATTGACTTGTATGAATATAGCACTAAGATGTGGTAAAAGGATTTATAATTGCATGTACAAGATGTTAACATGTTAACTGTACCAATATATGATGGCAAGTGACTCTTATAAGGTGCAAGGTGACTCTAATATGGTGAGAAGTCACTTACATGATTGATTAGAGCCAAAATGTGGCCCAAAATTGACTTGTACGAAAGGGGTACCAAGAGGTGGTCAAAGGATGTCTAATTGCATTTACGTGATGTTAACATGTTAATTGTATCAATATATGGGGCAGGTGACTCTTATAGGGTGTAAAGGTACTCTAATATGGTGAACAGTGACTTACATGGTTGATTAGAGCCAAAATGTGGAACAAAATTGACTTGTAGGAAACGGGTACCAAGAGGTGGTTAAAGGATGTCTAATTGCATTTACGTGATGTTAACATGTTAATTGTATCAATATATGGGGCTGGTGACTCTTATAGGGTGTAAAGGTACTCAAATATGGTGAACAGTGACTTACATGGTTGATTAGAGCCAAAATGTGGAACAAAATTAACTTGTATAAAAGTGCCATTAATAGGTGGTAAAAGGATGTCAAATTGGATGTATATGATGTTAACATGTCAATTGTTGCATATATGGTGGAAAGTGACTCTTATAGGGTGCAAAGTGACTCTAATATGGTGAGAAATGACTAACATGGTTAATTAGAATCAAAATGTGGACCAAAATTGACTTGTATGAATATAGCACTAAGAGGTGGTAAAAGGATTTCTAATTGCATGTACATGATGTTAACATGTTAACTGTACCAATATATGATGGCAAGTGAATCTTATAAGGTGCAAAGTGACTCTAATATGGTGAGAAGTCACTTACATGATTGATTAGAGGCAAAATGTGGCCCAAAATTGACTTGTAGGAAAGGGGTACCAAGAGGTGGTTAAAGGATGTCTAATTGCATTTACGTGATGTTAACATGTTAATTGTATCAATATATGGGGCAGGTGACTCTTATAGGGTGTAAAGGTACTCTAATATGGTGAACAGTGACTTACATGGTTGATTAGAGCCAAAATGTGGAACAAAATTAACTTGTATGAAATTGGTATTAATAGCTGGTAAAAGGATGTCATATTCGATGTATATGATGTTAACATGTCAATTATTGCATATATGGTGGAAAGTGACTCTTATAGGGTGCAAAGTGACTCTAATATGGTCAGAAGTGACTAACATGGTTAATTAGAACCAAAATGTGGACCAAAATTGACTTGTATGAATATAGCACTAAGAGGTGGTAAAAGGATTTTTAATTGCATTTACATGATGTTAACATGTTAACTGTACCAATATATGATGGCAAGTGAATCTTATAAGGTGCAAAGTGACTCTAATATGGTGAGAAATCACTTACATGATTGATTAGAGCCAAAATGTGGCCCAAAATTGACTTGTAGGAAAGGGGTACCAAGAGGTGGTTAAAGGATGTCTAATTGCATTTACGTGATGGTAACATGTTAATTGTATCAATATATGGGGCAGGTGACTCTTATAGGGTGTAAAGGTACTCTAATATGGTGAACAGTTACTTACATGGTTGATTAGAGCCAAAATGTGGAACAAAATTAACTTGTATGAAAGTGGCATTAATAGGTGGTAAAAGGATGTCAAATTGGATGTATATGATGTTAACATGTCAATTGTTGCATGTATGGTGGAAAGTGACTCTTAAAGGGTGTAAAGTGACTCTAATATGGTGAGAAGTGACTAACATGGTTAATTAGAACCAAAATGTGGACCAAAATTACCTTGTATGAACATGGCACTAAAAGGTGGTAAAAGGATTTCTAATTGCATGTACATGATGTTAACATGTTAATTGTACCAATATATGATGGCAAGTGACTCTTATAAGGTGCAAAGTGACTCTAATATGGTGATAAGTCACTTACATGATTGATTAGAGCCAAAATGTGCCCCAAAATTGACTTGTAGGAAACGGGTACCAAGAGGTGGTTAAAGGATGTCTAATTGCATTTACGTGAAGTTAACATGTTAATTGTATCAATATATGGGGCATGTGACTCTTATAGGGTGTAAAGGTACTCTAATATGGTGAACAGTGACTTACATGGTTGATTAGAGCCAAAATGTGGAACAAAATTAACTTGTATGAAAGTGCCATTAATAGGTGGTAAAAGGATGTCAAATTGGATGTATATGATGTTAACATGTCAATTGTTGCATATATGGTGGAAAGTGACTCTAATAGAGTGCAAAGTGACTCTAATATGGTGAGAAGTGATTAACATGGTTAATTAGAACCAAAATGTGGACCAAAATGTGCACTAACATGTGGTAAAAGGATTTCTTATTGCATGTACATGATGTTAACATGTTAACTGTACCAATATATGATGGCAAGTGACACTTATAAGGTGCAAAGTGACTCTAATATGGTGAGAAGTCACTTACATGATTAATTAGAGCCAAAATGTGACCCAAAACTGAATTGTAGGAAAGGGGTACGAAGAGGTGGTTAAAGGATGTCTAATAGAATTTACGTGATGTTAACATGTTAATTGTATCAATATATGGAGCAGGTGACTCTTATAGGGTGTAAAGTGACTCTAATATGGTGAGAAGTCACTTACATGATTGATGAGAGCCAAAATGTGGCCCAAGATTGACACAACGGGTACCAAGAGTTGGTTAAAGGATGTCTAATTGCATTTACGTGATGTTAACATGTTAATTGTATCAATATATGGGGTAGGTGACTCTTATAGGGTGTAAAGGTACTCTAATATGGGTACCAATAGGTGGTAAAAGGATGTCAAATTGGATGTATATGATGTTAACATGTCAATTATTGCATATATGGTGGAAAGTGACTCTTATAGAGTGCAAAGTGACTCTAATATGGTGAGAAGTGACTAACATGGTTAATTAGAACCAAAATGTGGACTAAAATTGACTTGTATGAATATAGCACTAAGATGTGGTAAAAGGATTTATAATTGCATGTACAAGATGTTAACATGTTAACTGTACCAATATATGATGGCAAGTGACTCTTATAAGGTGCAAGGTGACTCTAATATGGTGAGAAGTCAATTACATGATTGATTAGAGCCAAAATGTGGCCCAAAATTGACTTGTACGAAAGGGGTACCAAGAGGTGGTCAAAGGATGTCTAATTGCATTTACGTGATGTTAACATGTTAATTGTATCAATATATGGGGCAGGTGACTCTTATAGGGTGTAAAGGTACTCTAATATGGTGAACAGTGACTTACATGGTTGATTAGAGCCAAAATGTGGAACAAAATTGACTTGTAGGAAACGGGTACCAAGAGGTGGTTAAAGGATGTCTAATTGCATTTACGTGATGTTAACATGTTAATTGTATCAATATATGGGGCTGGTGACTCTTATAGGGTGTAAAGGTACTCAAATATGGTGAACAGTGACTTACATGGTTGATTAGAGCCAAAATGTGGAACAAAATTAACTTGTATAAAAGTGCCATTAATAGGTGGTAAAAGGATGTCAAATTGGATGTATATGATGTTAACATGTCAATTGTTGCATATATGGTGGAAAGTGACTCTTATAGGGTGCAAAGTGACTCTAATATGGTGAGAAATGACTAACATGGTTAATTAGAACCAAAATGTGGGCCAAAATTGACTTGTATGAATATAGCACTAAGAGGTGGTAAAAGGATTTCTAATTGCATGTACATGATGTTAACATGTTAACTGTACCAATATATGATGGCAAGTGAATCTTATAAGGTGCAAAGTGACTCTAATATGGTGAGAAGTCACTTACATGATTGATTAGAGGCAAAATGTGGCCCAAAATTGACTTGTAGGAAAGGGGTACCAAGAGGTGGTTAAAGGATGTCTAATTGCATTTACGTGATGTTAACATGTTAATTGTATCAATATATGGGGCAGGTGACTCTTATAGGGTGTAAAGGTACTCTAATATGGTGAACAGTGACTTACATGGTTGATTAGAGCCAAAATGTGGAACAAAATTAACTTGTATGAAAGTGGTATTAATAGCTGGTAAAAGGATGTCATATTGGATGTATATGATGTTAACATGTCAATTATTGCATATATGGTGGAAAGTGACTCTTATAGGGTGCAAAGTGACTCTAATATGGTCAGAAATGACTAACATGGTTAATTAGAACCAAAATGTGGACCAAAATTGACTTGTATGAATATAGCACTAAGAGGTGGTAAAAGGATTTTTAATTGCATTTACATGATGTTAACATGTTAACTGTACCAATATATGATGGCAAGTGAATCTTATAAGGTGCAAAGTGACTCTAATATGGTGAGAAATCACTTACATGATTGATTAGAGCCAAAATGTGGCCCAAAATTGACTTGTAGGAAAGGGGTACCAAGAGGTGGTTAAAGGATGTCTAATTGCATTTACGTGATGGTAACATGTTAATTGTATCAATATATGGGGCAGGTGACTCTTATAGGGTGTAAAGGTACTCTAATATGGTGAACAGTGACTTACATGGTTGATTAGAGCCAAAATGTGGAACAAAATTAACTTGTATGAAAGTGCCATTAATAGGTGCTAAAAGGATGTCAAATTGGATGTATATGATGTTAACATGTCAATTGTTGCATATATGGTGGAAAGTGACTCTAATAGAGTGCAAAGTGACTCTAATATGGTGAGAAGTGATTAACATGGTTAATTAGAACCAAAATGTGGACCAAAATGTGCACTAACATGTGGTAAAAGGATTTCTAATTGCATGTACATGATGTTAACATGTTAACTGTACCAATATATGATGGCAAGTGACACTTATAAGGTGCAAAGTGACTCTAATATGGTGAGAAGTCACTTACATGATTAATTAGAGCCAAAATGTGACCCAAAACTGAATTGTAGGAAAGGGGTACGAAAAGGTGGTTAAAGGATGTCTAATAGAATTTACGTGATGTTAACATGTTAATTGTATCAATATATGGAGCAGGTGACTCTTATAGGGTGTAAAGTGACTCTAATATGGTGAGAAGTCACTTACATGATTGATGAGAGCCAAAATGTGGCCCAAGATTGACACAACGGGTACCAAGAGTTGGTTAAAGGATGTCTAATTGCATTTACGTGATGTTAACATGTTAATTGTATCAATATATGGGGTAGGTGACTCTTATAGGGTGTAAAGGTACTCTAATATGGGTACCAATAGGTGGTAAAAGGATGTCAAATTGGATGTATATGATGTTAACATGTCAATTATTGCATATATGGTGGAAAGTGACTCTTATAGAGTGCAAAGTGACTCTAATATGGTGAGAAGTGACTAACATGGTTAATTAGAACCAAAATGTGGACTAAAATTGACTTGTATGAATATAGCACTAAGATGTGGTAAAAGGATTTATAATTGCATGTACAAGATGTTAACATGTTAACTGTACCAATATATGATGGCAAGTGACTCTTATAAGGTGCAAGGTGACTCTAATATGGTGAGAAGTCACTTACATGATTGATTAGAGCCAAAATGTGGCCCAAAATTGACTTGTACGAAAGGGGTACCAAGAGGTGGTCAAAGGATGTCTAATTGCATTTACGTGATGTTAACATGTTAATTGTATCAATATATGGGGCAGGTGACTCTTATAGGGTGTAAAGGTACTCTAATATGGTGAACAGTGACTTACATGGTTGATTAGAGCCAAAATGTGGAACAAAATTGACTTGTAGGAAACGGGTACCAAGAGGTGGTTAAAGGATGTCTAATTGCATTTACGTGATGTTAACATGTTAATTGTATCAATATATGGGGCTGGTGACTCTTATAGGGTGTAAAGGTACTCAAATATGGTGAACAGTGACTTACATGGTTGATTAGAGCCAAAATGTGGAACAAAATTAACCTGTATAAAAGTGCCATTAATAGGTGGTAAAAGGATGTCAAATTGGATGTATATGATGTTAACATGTCAATTGTTGCATATATGGTGGAAAGTGACTCTTATAGGGTGCAAAGTGACTCTAATATGGTGAGAAATGACTAACATGGTTAATTAGAACCAAAATGTGGACCAAAATTGACTTGTATGAATATAGCACTAAGAGGTGGTAAAAGGATTTCTAATTGCATGTACATGATGTTAACATGTTAACTGTACCAATATATGATGGCAAGTGAATCTTATAAGGTGCAAAGTGACTCTAATATGGTGAGAAGTCACTTACATGATTGATTAGAGGCAAAATGTGGCCCAAAATTGACTTGTAGGAAAGGGGTACCAAGAGGTGGTTAAAGGATGTCTAATTGCATTTACGTGATGTTAACATGTTAATTGTATCAATATATGGGGCAGGTGACTCTTATAGGGTGTAAAGGTACTCTAATATGGTGAACAGTGACTTACATGGTTGATTAGAGCCAAAATGTGGAACAAAATTAACTTGTATGAAAGTGGTATTAATAGCTGGTAAAAGGATGTCATATTGGATGTATATGATGTTAACATGTCAATTATTGCATATATGGTGGAAAGTGACTCTTATAGGGTGCAAAGTGACTCTAATATGGTCAGAAGTGACTAACATGGTTAATTAGAACCAAAATGTGGACCAAAATTGACTTGTATGAATATAGCACTAAGAGGTGGTAAAAGGATTTTTAATTGCATTTACATGATGTTAACATGTTAACTGTACCAATATATGATGGCAAGTGAATCTTATAAGGTGCAAAGTGACTCTAATATGGTGAGAAATCACTTACATGATTGATTAGAGCCAAAATGTGGCCCAAAATTGACTTGTAGGAAAGGGGTACCAAGAGGTGGTTAAAGGATGTCTAATTGCATTTACGTGATGGTAACATGTTAATTGTATCAATATATGGGGCAGGTGACTCTTATAGGGTGTAAAGGTACTCTAATATGGTGAACAGTTACTTACATGGTTGATTAGAGCCAAAATGTGGAACAAAATTAACTTGTATGAAAGTGGCATTAATACGTGGTAAAAGGATGTCAAATTGGATGTATATGATTTTAACATGTCAATTGTTGCATATATGGTGGAAAGTGACTCTTATAGGGTGCAAAGTGACTCTAGTATGGTGAGCAGTGACTAACATGGTTAATTAGAACCAAAATGTGGACCAAAATTGACTTGTATGAATATGGCACTAAGAGGTGGTAAAAGGATTTCTAATTGCATGTATATGATGTTAACATGTTAATTGTACCAATATATGATGGCAAGTGACTCTTATCAGGTGCAAAGTGACTCTAATATGGTGAGAAGTCACTTACATGATTGATTAGAGCCAAAATGTGGCCCAAAATGGAGTTGTAGGAAAGGGGTACCAAGAGGTGGTTAAAGGATGTCTAATAACATTTACGTGATGTTAACATGTTAATTGTATCAATATATGGGGCAGGTGACTCTAATATGGTGAAAAGTGACTTACATGGTTGATTAGAGCGAAACTGTGGTACAAAATTAACTTGTATGAAAGTGCCATTAATAGGTGGTAAAAGGATGTCAAATTGGATGTATATGATGTTAACATGTCAATTGTTGCATATATGGTGGAAAGTTACTCTTATAGGGGGCAAAGTGACTCTAATATGGTGAGAAGTGACTAACATGGTAAATTAGAACTAAAATGTGGACCAAAATTGACTTGTATGATTATGGCACGAAGAGGTGGTAAAAGGATTTCTAATTGCATGTACATGATGTTAACATGTTAATTGTACCAATATATGATGGCAAGGGAATCTTATAAGGTGCAAAGTGACTCTAATATGGTGAGAAGTCACTTACATGATTGATCAGAGCCAAAATGTGCCCAAAAATGAATTGTAGGAAAGGGGTACGAAGAGGTGGTTAAAGGATGTCTAATTGAATTTACGTGATGTTAACATGTTAATTGTATCAATATATGGAGCAGGTGACTCTTATAGGGTGTAAAGTGACTCTAATATGGTGAGAAGTCACTTACATGATTGATTAGAGCCAAAATGTGGCCCAAAATTGACACAACGGGTACCAAGAGGTGGTTAAAGGATGTCTAATTGCATTTACGTGATGTTAACATGTTAATTGTATCAATATATGGGGTAGGTGACTCTTATAGGGTGTAAAGGTACTCTAATATGGGTACCAAGAGGTGGTAAAAGGATGTCAAATTGGATGTATATGATGTTAACATGTCAATTGTTGCATATATGGTGGAAAGTGACTCTTATAGAGTGCAAAGTGACTCTAATATGGTGAGAAGTGACTAACATGGTTAATTAGAACCAAAATGTGGACAAAAATTGACTTGTATGAATATAGCACTAAGATGTGGTAAAAGGATTTCTAATTGCATGTACATGATGTTAACATGTTAATTGTACCAATATATGATGGCAAGTGACCCTTATAAGGTGCAAAGTGACTCTAATATGGTGAGAAGTCACTTACATGATTGATTAGAGCCAAAATGTGGCCCAAAATTGACTTGTAGGAAAGGAGTACCAAGAGGTGGTTAAAGGATGTCTAATTGCATTTACGTGATGTTAACATGTTAATTGTATCAATATATGGGGCAGGTGACTCTTATAGGGTGTAAAGGTACTCTAATATGGTGAACAGTTACTTACATGGTTGATTAGAGCCAAAATGTGGAACAAAATTAAATTGTATGAAAGTGCCATTAATAGGTGGTAAAAGGATGTCAAATTGGATGTATATGATGTTAACATGTCAATTGTTGCATATATGGTGGAAAGTGACTCTAATAGAGTGCAAAGTGACTCTAATATGGTGAGAAGTGACTAACATGGTTAATTAGAACCAAAATGTGGACCAAAATGTGCACTAACATGTGGTAAAAGAATTTCTAATTGCATGTACATGATGTTAACATGTAAACTGTACCAATATATGATGGCAAGTGACACTTATAAGGTGCAAAGTGACTCTAATATGGTGAGAAGTCACTTACATGATTGATTAGAGCCAAAATGTGACCCAAAACTGAATTGTAGAAAAGGGTACGAAGAGGTGGTTAAAGGATGTCTAATTGAATTTACGTGATGTTAACATGTTAATTGTATCAATATATGGTGCAGGTGACTCTTATAGGGTGTAAAGTGACTCTAATATGGTGAGAAGTCACTTACATGATTGATGAGAGCCAAAATGTGGCCCAAAATTGACACAACGGGCACCAAGAGTTGGTTAAAGGATGTCTAATTGCATTTACGTGATGTTAACATGTTAATTGTATCAATATATGGGGTAGGTGACTCTTATAGGGTGTAAAGGTACTCTAATATGGGTACCAATAGGTGGTAAAAGGATGTCAAATTGGATGTATATGATGTTAACATGTCAATTGTTACATATATGGTGGAAAGTGACTCTTATAGAGTGCAAAGTGACTCTAATATGGTGAGAAGTGACTAACATGGTTAATTAGAACCAAAATGTGGAGTAAAATTGACTTGTATGAATATAGCACTAAGATGTGGTAAAAGGATTTATAATTGCATGTACAAGATGTTAACATGTTAACTGTACCAATATATGATGGCAAGTGACTCTTATAAGGTGCAAGGTGACTCTAATATGGTGAGAAGTCACTTACATGATTGATTAGAGCCAAAATGATGCCAAAATTGACTTGTACGAAAGGGGTACCAAGAGGTGGTCAAAGGATGTCTAATTGCATTTACGTGATGTTAACATGTTAATTGTATCAATATATGGGGCAGGTGACTCTTATAGGGTGTAAAGGTACTCTAACAGTGACTTACATGGTTGATTAGAGCCAAAATGTGGAACAAAATTGACTTGTAGGAAACGGGTACCAAGAGGTGGTTAAAGGATGTCTAATTGCATTTACGTGATGTTAACATGTTAATTGTATCAATATATGAGGCTGGTGACTCTTATAGGGTGTAAAGGTACTCAAATATGGTGAACAGTGACTTACATGGTTGATTAGAGCCAAAATGTGGAACAAAATTAACTTGTATGAAAGTGCCATTAATAGGTGGTAAAAGGATGTCAAATTGGATGTATATGATGTTAACATGTCAATTGTTGCATATATGGTGGAAAGTGATTGTTATAGGGTGCAAAGTGACTCTAATATGGTGAGAAGTGACTAACATGGTTAATTAGAACCAAAATGTGGACCAAAATTGACTTGTATGAATATAGCCCTAAGAGGTGGTAAAAGGATTTCTAATTGCATGTACATGATGTTAACATGTTAACTGTACCAATATATGATGGCAAGTGAATCTTATAAGGTGCAAAGTGACTCTAATATGGTGAGAAGTCACTTACATGATTGATTAGAGGCAAAATGTGGCCCAAAATTGACTTCTAGGAAAGGGGTACCAAGAGGTGGTTAAAGGATGTCTAATTGCATTTACGTGATGTTAACATGTTAATTGTATCAATATATGGGGCAGGTGACTCTTATAGGGTGTAAAGGTACTCTAATATGGTGAACAGTGACTTACATGGTTGATTAGAGCCAAAATGTGGAACAAAATTAACTTGTATGAAAGTGGTATTAATAGCTGGTAAAAGGATGTCATATTGGATGTATATGATGTTAACATGTCAATTATTGCATATATGGTGGAAAGTGACTCTTATAGGGTGCAAAGTGACTCTAATATGGTCAGAAGTGACTAACATGGTTAATTAGAACCAAAATGTGGACCAAAATTGACTAGTATGAATATAGCACTAAGAGGTGGTAAAAGGATTTCTAATTGCATGTACATGATGTTAACATGTTAACTGTACCAATATATGATGGCAAGTGAATTTTATAAGGTGCAAAGTGACTCTAATATGGTGAGAAGTCACTTACATGATTGATTAGAGCCAAAATGTGGCCCAAAATTGACTTGTAGAAAGGGGTACCAAGAGGTGGTTAAAGGATGTCTAATTGCATTTACGTGATGTTAACATGTTAATTGTATCAATATATGGGGCAGGTGACTCTTATAGGGTGTAAAGATACTCTAATATGGTGAACAGTTACTTACATGGTTGATTAGAGCCAAAATGTGGAACAAAATTAACTTGTATGAAAGTGGCATTAATACGTGGTAAAAGGATGTCAAATTGGATGTATATGATTTTAACATGTCAATTGTTGCATATATGGTGGAAAGTGACTCTTATAGGGTACAAAGTGACTCTAGTATGGTGAGCAGTGACTAAAATGGTTAATTAGAACCAAAATGTGGACCAAAATTGACTTGTATGAATATGGCACTAAGAGGTGGTAAAAGGATTTCTAATTGCATGTATATGATGTTAACATGTTAATTGTACCAATATATGATGGCAAGTGACTCTTATAAGGTGCAAAGTGACTCTAATATGGTGAGAAGTCACTTACATGATTGATTAGAGCCAAAATGTGGCCCGAAATGGAGTTGTAGGAAAGGGGTACCAAGAGGTGGTTAAAGGATGTCTAATAACATTTACATGATGTTAACATGTTAATTGTATCAATATATGGGGCAGGTGACTCTTATAGGGTGTAAAGGTACTCTAATATGATGAAAAGTGACTTACATGGTTGATTAGAGCAAAACTGTGGAACAAAATTAACTTGTATGAAAGTGCCATTAATAGGTGGTAAAAGGATGTCAAATTGGATGTATATGATGTTAACATGTCAATTGTTGCATATATGGTGGAAAGTTACTCTTATAGGGGGCAAAGTGACTCTAATATGGTGAGAAGTGACTAACATGGTAAATTAGAACTAAAATGTGGACCAAAATTGACTTGTATGAATATGGCACTAAAAGGTGGTAAAAGGATTTCTAATTGCATGTACATGATGTTAACATGTTAATTGTACCAATATATGATGGCAAGGGAATCTTATAAGGTGCAAAGTGACTCTAATATGGTGAGAAGTCACTTACATGATTGATTAGAGCCAAAATGTGGCCCAAAAATGAATTGTAGGAAAGGGGTACGAAGAGGTGGTTAAAGGATGTCTAATTGAATTTACGTGATGTTAACATGTTAATTGTATCAATATATGGAGCAGGTGACTCTTATAGGGTGTAAAGTGACTCTAATATGGTGAGAAGTCACTTACATGATTGATTAGAGCCAAAATGTGGCCCAAAATTGACACAACGGGTACCAAGAGGTGGTTAAAGGATGTCTAATTGCATTTACGTGATGTTAACATGTTAATTGTATCAATATATGGGGTAGGTGACTCTTATAGGGTGTAAAGGTACTCTAATATGGGTACCAAGAGGTGGTAAAAGGATGTCAAATTGGATGTATATGATGTTAACATGTCAATTGTTGCATATATGGTGGAAAGTGACTCTTATAGAGTGCAAAGTGACTCTAATATGGTGAGAAGTGACTAACATGGTTAATTAGAACCAAAATGTGGACAAAAATTGACTTGTATGAATATAGCACTAAGATGTGGTAAAAGGATTTCTAATTGCATGTACATGATGTTAACATGTTAATTGTACCAATATATGATGGCAAGTGACCCTTATAAGGTGCAAAGTGACTCTAATATGGTGAGAAGTCACTTACATGATTGATTAGAGCCAAAATGTGGCCCAAAATTGACTTGTAGGAAAGGAGTACCAAGAGGTGGTTAAAGGATGTCTAATTGCATTTACGTGATGTTAACATGTTAATTGTATCAATATATGGGGCAGGTGACTCTTATAGGGTGTAAAGGTACTCTAATATGGTGAACAGTTACTTACATGGTTGATTAGAGCCAAAATGTGGAACAAAATTAAATTGTATGAAAGTGCCATTAATAGGTGGTAAAAGGATGTCAAATTGGATGTATATGATGTTAACATGTCAATTGTTGCATATATGGTGGAAAGTGACTCTAATAGAGTGCAAAGTGACTCTAATATGGTGAGAAGTGACTAACATGGTTAATTAGAACCAAAATGTGGACCAAAATGTGCACTAACATGTGGTAAAAGGATTTCTAATTGCATGTACATGATGTTAACATGTTAATTGTACCAATATATGATGGCAAGTGACACTTATAAGGTGCAAAGTGACTCTAATATGGTGAGAAGTCACTTACATGATTGATTAGAGCCAAAATGTGACCCAAAACTGAATTGTAGAAAGGGGTACGAAGAGGTGGTTAAAGGATGTCTAATTGAATTTACGTGATGTTAACATGTTAATTGTATCAATATATGGTGCAGGTGACTCTTATAGGGTGTAAAGTGACTCTAATATGGTGAGAAGTCACTTACATGATTGATGAGAGCCAAAATGTGGCCCAAAATTGACACAACGGGCACCAAGAGTTGGTTAAAGGATGTCTAATTGCATTTACGTGATGTTAACATGTTAATTGTATCAATATATGGGGTAGGTGACTCTTATAGGGTGTAAAGGTACTCTAATATGGGTACCAATAGGTGGTAAAAGGATGTCAAATTGGATGTATATGATGTTAACATGTCAATTGTTACATATATGGTGGAAAGTGACTCTTATAGAGTGCAAAGTGACTCTAATATGGTGAGAAGTGACTAACATGGTTAATTAGAACCAAAATGTGGAGTAAAATTGACTTGTATGAATATAGCACTAAGATGTGGTAAAAGGATTTATAATTGCATGTACAAGATGTTAACATGTTAACTGTACCAATATATGATGGCAAGTGACTCTTATAAGGTGCAAGGTGACTCTAATATGGTGAGAAGTCACTTACATGATTGATTAGAGCCAAAATGTGGCCAAAATTGACTTGTACGAAAGGGGTACCAAGAGGTGGTCAAAGGATGTCTAATTGCATTTACGTGATGTTAACATGTTAATTGTATCAATATATGGGGCAGGTGACTCTTATAGGGTGTAAAGGTACTCTAATATGGTGAACAGTGACTTACATGGTTGATTAGAGCCAAAATGTGGAACAAAATTGACTTGTAGGAAACGGGTACCAAGAGGTGGTTAAAGGATGTCTAATTGCATTTACGTGATGTTAACATGTTAATTGTATCAATATATGAGGCTGGTGACTCTTATAGGGTGTAAAGGTACTCAAATATGGTGAACAGTGACTTACATGGTTGATTAGAGCCAAAATGTGGAACAAAATTAACTTGTATGAAAGTGCCATTAATAGGTGGTAAAAGGATGTCAAATTGGATGTATATGATGTTAACATGTCAATTGTTGCATATATGGTGGAAAGTGACTGTTATAGGGTGCAAAGTGACTCTAATATGGTGAGAAGTGACTAACATGGTTAATTAGAACCAAAATGTGGACCAAAATTGACTTGTATGAATATAGCCCTAAGAGGTGGTAAAAGGATTTCTAATTGCATGTACATGATGTTAACATGTTAACTGTACCAATATATGATGGCAAGTGAATCTTATAAGGTGCAAAGTGACTCTAATATGGTGAGAAGTCACTTACATGATTGATTAGAGGCAAAATGTGGCCCAAAATTGACTTCTAGGAAAGGGGTACCAAGAGGTGGTTAAAGGATGTCTAATTGCATTTACGTGATGTTAACATGTTAATTGTATCAATATATGGGGCAGGTGACTCTTATAGGGTGTAAAGGTACTCTAATATGGTGAACAGTGACTTACATGGTTGATTAGAGCCAAAATGTGGAACAAAATTAACTTGTATGAAAGTGGTATTAATAGCTGGTAAAAGGATGTCATATTGGATGTATATGATGTTAACATGTCAATTATTGCATATATGGTGGAAAGTGACTCTTATAGGGTGCAAAGTGACTCTAATATGGTCAGAAGTGACTAACATGGTTAATTAGAACCAAAATGTGGACCAAAATTGACTAGTATGAATATAGCACTAAGAGGTGGTAAAAGGATTTCTAATTGCATGTACATGATGTTAACATGTTAACTGTACCAATATATGATGGCAAGTGAATTTTATAAGGTGCAAAGTGACTCTAATATGGTGAGAAGTCACTTACATGATTGATTAGAGCCAAAATGTGGCCCAAAATTGACTTGTAGAAAGGGGTACCAAGAGGTGGTTAAAGGATGTCTAATTGCATTTACGTGATGTTAACATGTTAATTGTATCAATATATGGGGCAGGTGACTCTTATAGGGTGTAAAGATACTCTAATATGGTGAACAGTTACTTACATGGTTGATTAGAGCCAAAATGTGGAACAAAATTAACTTGTATGAAAGTGGCATTAATACGTGGTAAAAGGATGTCAAATTGGATGTATATGATTTTAACATGTCAATTGTTGCATATATGGTGGAAAGTGACTCTTATAGGGTGCAAAGTGACTCTAGTATGGTGAGCAGTGACTAAAATGGTTAATTAGAACCAAAATGTGGACCAAAATTGACTTGTATGAATATGGCACTAAGAGGTGGTAAAAGGATTTCTAATTGCATGTATATGATGTTAACATGTTAATTGTACCAATATATGATGGCAAGTGACTCTTATCAGGTGCAAAGTGACTCTAATATGGTGAGAAGTCACTTACATGATTGATTAGAGCCAAAATGTGGCCCAAAATGGAGTTGTAGGAAAGGGGTACCAAGAGGTGGTTAAAGGATGTCTAATAACATTTACGTGATGTTAACATGTTAATTGTATCAATATATGGGGCAGGTGACTCTAATATGGTGAAAAGTGACTTACATGGTTGATTAGAGCGAAACTGTGGAACAAAATTAACTTGTATGAAAGTGCCATTAATAGGTGGTAAAAGGATGTCAAATTGGATGTATATGATGTTAACATGTCAATTGTTGCATATATGGTGGAAAGTTACTCTTATAGGGGGCAAAGTGACTCTAATATGGTGAGAAGTGACTAACATGGTAAATTAGAACTAAAATGTGGACCAAAATTGACTTGTATGATTATGGCACGAAGAGGTGGTAAAAGGATTTCTAATTGCATGTACATGATGTTAACATGTTAATTGTACCAATATATGATGGCAAGGGAATCTTATAAGGTGCAAAGTGACTCTAATATGGTGAGAAGTCACTTACATGATTGATCAGAGCCAAAATGTGCCCAAAAATGAATTGTAGGAAAGGGGTACGAAGAGGTGGTTAAAGGATGTCTAATTGAATTTACGTGATGTTAACATGTTAATTGTATCAATATATGGAGCAGGTGACTCTTATAGGGTGTAAAGTGACTCTAATATGGTGAGAAGTCACTTACATGATTGATTAGAGCCAAAATGTGGCCCAAAATTGACACAACGGGTACCAAGAGGTGGTTAAAGGATGTCTAATTGCATTTACGTGATGTTAACATGTTAATTGTATCAATATATGGGGTAGGTGACTCTTATAGGGTGTAAAGGTACTCTAATATGGGTACCAAGAGGTGGTAAAAGGATGTCAAATTGGATGTATATGATGTTAACATGTCAATTGTTGCATATATGGTGGAAAGTGACTCTTATAGAGTGCAAAGTGACTCTAATATGGTGAGAAGTGACTAACATGGTTAATTAGAACCAAAATGTGGACAAAAATTGACTTGTATGAATATAGCACTAAGATGTGGTAAAAGGATTTCTAATTGCATGTACATGATGTTAACATGTTAATTGTACCAATATATGATGGCAAGTGACCCTTATAAGGTGCAAAGTGACTCTAATATGGTGAGAAGTCACTTACATGATTGATTAGAGCCAAAATGTGGCCCAAAATTGACTTGTAGGAAAGGAGTACCAAGAGGTGGTTAAAGGATGTCTAATTGCATTTACGTGATGTTAACATGTTAATTGTATCAATATATGGGGCAGGTGACTCTTATAGGGTGTAAAGGTACTCTAATATGGTGAACAGTTACTTACATGGTTGATTAGAGCCAAAATGTGGAACAAAATTAAATTGTATGAAAGTGCCATTAATAGGTGGTAAAAGGATGTCAAATTGGATGTATATGATGTTAACATGTCAATTGTTGCATATATGGTGGAAAGTGACTCTAATAGAGTGCAAAGTGACTCTAATATGGTGAGAAGTGACTAACATGGTTAATTAGAACCAAAATGTGGACCAAAATGTGCACTAACATGTGGTAAAAGAATTTCTAATTGCATGTACATGATGTTAACATGTAAACTGTACCAATATATGATGGCAAGTGACACTTATAAGGTGCAAAGTGACTCTAATATGGTGAGAAGTCACTTACATGATTGATTAGAGCCAAAATGTGACCCAAAACTGAATTGTAGAAAAGGGTACGAAGAGGTGGTTAAAGGATGTCTAATTGAATTTACGTGATGTTAACATGTTAATTGTATCAATATATGGTGCAGGTGACTCTTATAGGGTGTAAAGTGACTCTAATATGGTGAGAAGTCACTTACATGATTGATGAGAGCCAAAATGTGGCCCAAAATTGACACAACGGGCACCAAGAGTTGGTTAAAGGATGTCTAATTGCATTTACGTGATGTTAACATGTTAATTGTATCAATATATGGGGTAGGTGACTCTTATAGGGTGTAAAGGTACTCTAATATGGGTACCAATAGGTGGTAAAAGGATGTCAAATTGGATGTATATGATGTTAACATGTCAATTGTTACATATATGGTGGAAAGTGACTCTTATAGAGTGCAAAGTGACTCTAATATGGTGAGAAGTGACTAACATGGTTAATTAGAACCAAAATGTGGAGTAAAATTGACTTGTATGAATATAGCACTAAGATGTGGTAAAAGGATTTATAATTGCATGTACAAGATGTTAACATGTTAACTGTACCAATATATGATGGCAAGTGACTCTTATAAGGTGCAAGGTGACTCTAATATGGTGAGAAGTCACTTACATGATTGATTAGAGCCAAAATGATGCCAAAATTGACTTGTACGAAAGGGGTACCAAGAGGTGGTCAAAGGATGTCTAATTGCATTTACGTGATGTTAACATGTTAATTGTATCAATATATGGGGCAGGTGACTCTTATAGGGTGTAAAGGTACTCTAACAGTGACTTACATGGTTGATTAGAGCCAAAATGTGGAACAAAATTGACTTGTAGGAAACGGGTACCAAGAGGTGGTTAAAGGATGTCTAATTGCATTTACGTGATGTTAACATGTTAATTGTATCAATATATGAGGCTGGTGACTCTTATAGGGTGTAAAGGTACTCAAATATGGTGAACAGTGACTTACATGGTTGATTAGAGCCAAAATGTGGAACAAAATTAACTTGTATGAAAGTGCCATTAATAGGTGGTAAAAGGATGTCAAATTGGATGTATATGATGTTAACATGTCAATTGTTGCATATATGGTGGAAAGTGATTGTTATAGGGTGCAAAGTGACTCTAATATGGTGAGAAGTGACTAACATGGTTAATTAGAACCAAAATGTGGACCAAAATTGACTTGTATGAATATAGCCCTAAGAGGTGGTAAAAGGATTTCTAATTGCATGTACATGATGTTAACATGTTAACTGTACCAATATATGATGGCAAGTGAATCTTATAAGGTGCAAAGTGACTCTAATATGGTGAGAAGTCACTTACATGATTGATTAGAGGCAAAATGTGGCCCAAAATTGACTTCTAGGAAAGGGGTACCAAGAGGTGGTTAAAGGATGTCTAATTGCATTTACGTGATGTTAACATGTTAATTGTATCAATATATGGGGCAGGTGACTCTTATAGGGTGTAAAGGTACTCTAATATGGTGAACAGTGACTTACATGGTTGATTAGAGCCAAAATGTGGAACAAAATTAACTTGTATGAAAGTGGTATTAATAGCTGGTAAAAGGATGTCATATTGGATGTATATGATGTTAACATGTCAATTATTGCATATATGGTGGAAAGTGACTCTTATAGGGTGCAAAGTGACTCTAATATGGTCAGAAGTGACTAACATGGTTAATTAGAACCAAAATGTGGACCAAAATTGACTAGTATGAATATAGCACTAAGAGGTGGTAAAAGGATTTCTAATTGCATGTACATGATGTTAACATGTTAACTGTACCAATATATGATGGCAAGTGAATTTTATAAGGTGCAAAGTGACTCTAATATGGTGAGAAGTCACTTACATGATTGATTAGAGCCAAAATGTGGCCCAAAATTGACTTGTAGAAAGGGGTACCAAGAGGTGGTTAAAGGATGTCTAATTGCATTTACGTGATGTTAACATGTTAATTGTATCAATATATGGGGCAGGTGACTCTTATAGGGTGTAAAGATACTCTAATATGGTGAACAGTTACTTACATGGTTGATTAGAGCCAAAATGTGGAACAAAATTAACTTGTATGAAAGTGGCATTAATACGTGGTAAAAGGATGTCAAATTGGATGTATATGATTTTAACATGTCAATTGTTGCATATATGGTGGAAAGTGACTCTTATAGGGTACAAAGTGACTCTAGTATGGTGAGCAGTGACTAAAATGGTTAATTAGAACCAAAATGTGGACCAAAATTGACTTGTATGAATATGGCACTAAGAGGTGGTAAAAGGATTTCTAATTGCATGTATATGATGTTAACATGTTAATTGTACCAATATATGATGGCAAGTGACTCTTATAAGGTGCAAAGTGACTCTAATATGGTGAGAAGTCACTTACATGATTGATTAGAGCCAAAATGTGGCCCGAAATGGAGTTGTAGGAAAGGGGTACCAAGAGGTGGTTAAAGGATGTCTAATAACATTTACATGATGTTAACATGTTAATTGTATCAATATATGGGGCAGGTGACTCTTATAGGGTGTAAAGGTACTCTAATATGATGAAAAGTGACTTACATGGTTGATTAGAGCAAAACTGTGGAACAAAATTAACTTGTATGAAAGTGCCATTAATAGGTGGTAAAAGGATGTCAAATTGGATGTATATGATGTTAACATGTCCATTGTTGCATATATGGTGGAAAGTTACTCTTATAGGGGGCAAAGTGACTCTAATATGGTGAGAAGTGACTAACATGGTAAATTAGAACTAAAATGTGGACCAAAATTGACTTGTATGAATATGGCACTAAAAGGTGGTAAAAGGATTTCTAATTGCATGTACATGATGTTAACATGTTAATTGTACCAATATATGATGGCAAGGGAATCTTATAAGGTGCAAAGTGACTCTAATATGGTGAGAAGTCACTTACATGATTGATTAGAGCCAAAATGTGGCCCAAAAATGAATTGTAGGAAAGGGGTACGAAGAGGTGGTTAAAGGATGTCTAATTGAATTTACGTGATGTTAACATGTTAATTGTATCAATATATGGAGCAGGTGACTCTTATAGGGTGTAAAGTGACTCTAATATGGTGAGAAGTCACTTACATGATTGATTAGAGCCAAAATGTGGCCCAAAATTGACACAACGGGTACCAAGAGGTGGTTAAAGGATGTCTAATTGCATTTACGTGATGTTAACATGTTAATTGTATCAATATATGGGGTAGGTGACTCTTATAGGGTGTAAAGGTACTCTAATATGGGTACCAAGAGGTGGTAAAAGGATGTCAAATTGGATGTATATGATGTTAACATGTCAATTGTTGCATATATGGTGGAAAGTGACTCTTATAGAGTGCAAAGTGACTCTAATATGGTGAGAAGTGACTAACATGGTTAATTAGAACCAAAATGTGGACAAAAATTGACTTGTATGAATATAGCACTAAGATGTGGTAAAAGGATTTCTAATTGCATGTACATGATGTTAACATGTTAATTGTACCAATATATGATGGCAAGTGACCCTTATAAGGTGCAAAGTGACTCTAATATGGTGAGAAGTCACTTACATGATTGATTAGAGCCAAAATGTGGCCCAAAATTGACTTGTAGGAAAGGAGTACCAAGAGGTGGTTAAAGGATGTCTAATTGCATTTACGTGATGTTAACATGTTAATTGTATCAATATATGGGGCAGGTGACTCTTATAGGGTGTAAAGGTACTCTAATATGGTGAACAGTTACTTACATGGTTGATTAGAGCCAAAATGTGGAACAAAATTAAATTGTATGAAAGTGCCATTAATAGGTGGTAAAAGGATGTCAAATTGGATGTATATGATGTTAACATGTCAATTGTTGCATATATGGTGGAAAGTGACTCTAATAGAGTGCAAAGTGACTCTAATATGGTGAGAAGTGACTAACATGGTTAATTAGAACCAAAATGTGGACCAAAATGTGCACTAACATGTGGTAAAAGGATTTCTAATTGCATGTACATGATGTTAACATGTTAATTGTACCAATATATGATGGCAAGTGACACTTATAAGGTGCAAAGTGACTCTAATATGGTGAGAAGTCACTTACATGATTGATTAGAGCCAAAATGTGACCCAAAACTGAATTGTAGAAAGGGGTACGAAGAGGTGGTTAAAGGATGTCTAATTGAATTTACGTGATGTTAACATGTTAATTGTATCAATATATGGTGCAGGTGACTCTTATAGGGTGTAAAGTGACTCTAATATGGTGAGAAGTCACTTACATGATTGATGAGAGCCAAAATGTGGCCCAAAATTGACACAACGGGCACCAAGAGTTGGTTAAAGGATGTCTAATTGCATTTACGTGATGTTAACATGTTAATTGTATCAATATATGGGGTAGGTGACTCTTATAGGGTGTAAAGGTACTCTAATATGGGTACCAATAGGTGGTAAAAGGATGTCAAATTGGATGTATATGATGTTAACATGTCAATTGTTACATATATGGTGGAAAGTGACTCTTATAGAGTGCAAAGTGACTCTAATATGGTGAGAAGTGACTAACATGGTTAATTAGAACCAAAATGTGGAGTAAAATTGACTTGTATGAATATAGCACTAAGATGTGGTAAAAGGATTTATAATTGCATGTACAAGATGTTAACATGTTAACTGTACCAATATATGATGGCAAGTGACTCTTATAAGGTGCAAGGTGACTCTAATATGGTGAGAAGTCACTTACATGATTGATTAGAGCCAAAATGTGGCCAAAATTGACTTGTACGAAAGGGGTACCAAGAGGTGGTCAAAGGATGTCTAATTGCATTTACGTGATGTTAACATGTTAATTGTATCAATATATGGGGCAGGTGACTCTTATAGGGTGTAAAGGTACTCTAATATGGTGAACAGTGACTTACATGGTTGATTAGAGCCAAAATGTGGAACAAAATTGACTTGTAGGAAACGGGTACCAAGAGGTGGTTAAAGGATGTCTAATTGCATTTACGTGATGTTAACATGTTAATTGTATCAATATATGAGGCTGGTGACTCTTATAGGGTGTAAAGGTACTCAAATATGGTGAACAGTGACTTACATGGTTGATTAGAGCCAAAATGTGGAACAAAATTAACTTGTATGAAAGTGCCATTAATAGGTGGTAAAAGGATGTCAAATTGGATGTATATGATGTTAACATGTCAATTGTTGCATATATGGTGGAAAGTGACTGTTATAGGGTGCAAAGTGACTCTAATATGGTGAGAAGTGACTAACATGGTTAATTAGAACCAAAATGTGGACCAAAATTGACTTGTATGAATATAGCCCTAAGAGGTGGTAAAAGGATTTCTAATTGCATGTACATGATGTTAACATGTTAACTGTACCAATATATGATGGCAAGTGAATCTTATAAGGTGCAAAGTGACTCTAATATGGTGAGAAGTCACTTACATGATTGATTAGAGGCAAAATGTGGCCCAAAATTGACTTCTAGGAAAGGGGTACCAAGAGGTGGTTAAAGGATGTCTAATTGCATTTACGTGATGTTAACATGTTAATTGTATCAATATATGGGGCAGGTGACTCTTATAGGGTGTAAAGGTACTCTAATATGGTGAACAGTGACTTACATGGTTGATTAGAGCCAAAATGTGGAACAAAATTAACTTGTATGAAAGTGGTATTAATAGCTGGTAAAAGGATGTCATATTGGATGTATATGATGTTAACATGTCAATTATTGCATATATGGTGGAAAGTGACTCTTATAGGGTGCAAAGTGACTCTAATATGGTCAGAAGTGACTAACATGGTTAATTAGAACCAAAATGTGGACCAAAATTGACTAGTATGAATATAGCACTAAGAGGTGGTAAAAGGATTTCTAATTGCATGTACATGATGTTAACATGTTAACTGTACCAATATATGATGGCAAGTGAATTTTATAAGGTGCAAAGTGACTCTAATATGGTGAGAAGTCACTTACATGATTGATTAGAGCCAAAATGTGGCCCAAAATTGACTTGTAGAAAGGGGTACCAAGAGGTGGTTAAAGGATGTCTAATTGCATTTACGTGATGTTAACATGTTAATTGTATCAATATATGGGGCAGGTGACTCTTATAGGGTGTAAAGATACTCTAATATGGTGAACAGTTACTTACATGGTTGATTAGAGCCAAAATGTGGAACAAAATTAACTTGTATGAAAGTGGCATTAATACGTGGTAAAAGGATGTCAAATTGGATGTATATGATTTTAACATGTCAATTGTTGCATATATGGTGGAAAGTGACTCTTATAGGGTGCAAAGTGACTCTAGTATGGTGAGCAGTGACTAAAATGGTTAATTAGAACCAAAATGTGGACCAAAATTGACTTGTATGAATATGGCACTAAGAGGTGGTAAAAGGATTTCTAATTGCATGTATATGATGTTAACATGTTAATTGTACCAATATATGATGGCAAGTGACTCTTATAAGGTGCAAAGTGACTCTAATATGGTGAGAAGTCACTTACATGATTGATTAGAGCCAAAATGTGGCCCGAAATGGAGTTGTAGGAAAGGGGTACCAAGAGGTGGTTAAAGGATGTCTAATAACATTTACATGATGTTAACATGTTAATTGTATCAATATATGGGGCAGGTGACTCTTATAGGGTGTAAAGGTACTCTAATATGATGAAAAGTGACTTACATGGTTGATTAGAGCAAAACTGTGGAACAAAATTAACTTGTATGAAAGTGCCATTAATAGGTGGTAAAAGGATGTCAAATTGGATGTATATGATGTTAACATGTCAATTGTTGCATATATGGTGGAAAGTTACTCTTATAGGGGGCAAAGTGACTCTAATATGGTGAGAAGTGACTAACATGGTAAATTAGAACTAAAATGTGGACCAAAATTGACTTGTATGAATATGGCACTAAAAGGTGGTAAAAGGATTTCTAATTGCATGTACATGATGTTAACATGTTAATTGTACCAATATATGATGGCAAGGGAATCTTATAAGGTGCAAAGTGACTCTAATATGGTGAGAAGTCACTTACATGATTGATTAGAGCCAAAATGTGGCCCAAAAATGAATTGTAGGAAAGGGGTACGAAGAGGTGGTTAAAGGATGTCTAATTGAATTTACGTGATGTTAACATGTTAATTGTATCAATATATGGAGCAGGTGACTCTTATAGGGTGTAAAGTGACTCTAATATGGTGAGAAGTCACTTGCATGATTGATGAGAGCCAAAATGTGGCCCAAAATTGACACAACGGGTACCAAGAGGTGGTTAAAGGATGTCTAATTGAATTTACGTGATGTTAACATGTTAATTGTATCAATATATGGGGTAGGTGACTCTTATAGGGTGTAAAGGTACTCTAATATGGGTACCAAGAGGTGGTAAAAGGATGTCAAATTGGATGTATATGATGTTAACATGTCAATTGTTGCATATATGGTGGAAAGTGACTATTATAGAGTGCAAAGTAACTCTAATATGGTGAGAAGTGACTAACATGGTTAATTAGAACCAAAATGTGGACCAAAATTGACTTGTATGAATATAGCACTAAGATGTGGTAAAAGGATTTCTAATTGCATGTACATGATGTTAACATGTTAATTGTACCAATATATGATGGCAAGTGACCCTTATAAGGTGCAAAGTGACTCTAATATGGTGAGAAGTCACTTACATGATTGATTAGAGCCAAAATGTGGCCCAAAATTGACTAGTAGGAAAGGAGTACCAAGAGGTGGTTAAAGGATGTCTAATTGCATTTACGTGATGTTAACATGTTAATTGTATCAATATATGGGGCATGTGACTCTTATAGGGTGTAAAGGTACTCTAATATGGTGAACAGTGACTTACATGATTGATTAGAGCCAAGATGTGGAACAAAATTAACTTGTATGAAAGTGGCATTAATAGGTGGTAAAAGGATGTCAAATTGGATGTATATGATGTTAACATGTCAATTGTTGCATATATGGTGGAAAGTGACTCTTATAGAGTGCAAAGTGACTCTAATATGGTGAGAAGTGACTAACATGGTTAATTAGAACCAAAATGTGGACCAAAATTGACTTGTATGAATATGGCACTAAGAGGTGGTAAAAGGATTTGTAATTGCATGTACATGATGTTAACATGTTAATTGTACCAATATATGATGGCAAGTGACTCTTATAAGGTGCAAAGTGACTCTAATATGGCGAGAAGTCACTTACATGATTGATTAGAGCCAAAATGTGGCCCAAAATTGACTTGTAGGAAAGGGGTACCAAGAGGTGGTCAAAGGATGTCCAATTGCATTTACGTGATATTAACATGTTAATTGTATCAATATATGGGGCAGGTGAATCTTATAGGGTGTAAAGGTATTCTAATATGGTGAACAGTGACTTACATGGTTGATTAGAGCCAAAATGTGGAACAAAATTAACTTGTATGAAAGTGCCATTAATAGGTGGTAAAAGGATGTCAAATTGGATGTATATGATGTTAACATATCAATTGTTGCATATATGGTGGAAAGTGACTCTTATAGGGTGCAAAGTGACTCTAATATGGTGAGAATTGACTAACATGGTTAATTAGAACCAAAATATGGACCAAAATTGACTTGTATGAATATGGCACTAAGAGGTGGTAAAAGGATTTGTAATTGCATGTACATGATGTTAACATGTTAATTGTACCAATATATGATGGCAAGTGACTCTTATAAGGTGCAAAGTGACTCTAATATGGCGAGAAGTCACTTACAAGATTGATTAGAGCCAAAATGTGGCCCAAAATTGACTTGTAGGAAAGGGGTACCAAGAGGTGGTCAAAGGATGTCTAATTGCATTTACGTGATATTAACATGTTAATTGTATCAATATATGGGGCAGGTGAATCTTATAGGGTGTAAAGGTATTCTAATATGGTGAACAGTGACTTACATGGTTGATTAGAGCCAAAATGTGGAACAAAATTAACTTGTATGAAAGTGCCATTAATAGGTGGTAAAAGGATGTCAAATTGGATGTATATGATGTTAACATGTCAATTGTTGCATATATGGTGGAAAGTGACTCTTATAGGGTGCAAAGTGACTCTAATATGGTGAGAAGTGACTAACATGGTTAATTAGAACCAAAATGTGGACCAAAATTGACTTGTATGAATATAGCCCTAAGAGGTGGTAAAAGGATTTCTAATTGCATGTACATGATGTTAACATGTTAACTGTACCAATATATGATGGCAAGTGAATCTTATAAGGTGCAAAGTGACTCTAATATGGTGAGAAGTCACTTACATGATTGATTAGAGGCAAAATGTGGCCCAAAATTGACTTATAGGAAAGGGGTACCAAGAGGTGGTTAAAGCATGTCTAATTGCATTTACGTGATGTTAACATGTTAATTGTATCAATATATGGGGCAGGTGACTCTTATAGGGTGTAAAGGTACTCTAATATGGTGAACAGTGACTTACATGGTTGATTAGAGCCAAAATGTGGAACAAAATTAACTTGTATGAAAGTGGTATTAATAGCTGGTAAAAGGATGTCATATTGGATGTATATGATGTTAACATGTCAATTATTGCATATATGGTGGAAAGTGACTCTTATAGGGTGCAAAGTGACTCTAATATGGTCAGAAGTGACTAACATGGTTAATTAGAACCAAAATGTGGACCAAAATTGACTAGTATGAATATAGCACTAAGAGGTGGTAAAAGGATTTCTAATTGCATGTACATGATGTTAACATGTTAACTGTACCAATATATGATGGCAAGTGAATCTTATAAGGTGCAAAGTGACTCTAATATGGTGAGAAGTCACTTACATGATTGATTAGAGCCAAAATGTGGCCCAAAATTGACTTGTAGAAAGGGGTACCAAGAGGTGGTTAAAGGATGTCTAATTGCATTTACGTGATGTTTACATGTTAATTGTATCAATATATGGGGCAGGTGACTCTTATAGGGTGTAAAGATACTCTAATATGGTGAACAGTTACTTACATGGTTGATTAGAGCCAAAATGTGGAACAAAATTAACTTGTATGAAAGTGGCATTAATACGTGGTAAAAGGATGTCAAATTGGATGTATATGATTTTAACATGTCAATTGTTGCATATATGGTGGAAAGTGACTCTTATAGGGTGCAAAGTGACTCTAGTATGGTGAGCAGTGACTAAAATGGTTAATTAGAACCAAAATGTGGACCAAAATTGACTTGTATGAATATGGCACTAAGAGGTGGTAAAAGGATTTCTAATTGCATGTATATGATGTTAACATGTTAATTGTACCAATATATGATGGCAAGTGACTCTTATCAGGTGCAAAGTGACTCTAATATGGTGAGAAGTCACTTACGTGATTGATTAGAGCCAAAATGTGGCCCGAAATGGAGTTGTAGGAAAGGGGTACCAAGAGGTGGTTAAAGGATGTCTAATACATTTACAGTGATGTTAACATGTTAATTGTATCAATATATGGGGCAGGTGACTCTTATAGGGTGTAAAGGTACTCTAATATGATGAAAAGTGACTTACATGGTTGATTAGAGCAAAACTGTGGAACAAAATTAACTTGTATGAAAGTGCCATTAATAGGTGGTAAAAGGATGTCAAATTGGATGTATATGATGTTAACATGTCAATTGTTGCATATATGGTGGAAAGTTACTCTTATAGGGGGCAAAGTGACTCTAATATGGTGAGAAGTGACTAACATGGTAAATTAGAACTAAAATGTGGACCAAAATTGACTTGTATGAATATGGCACTAAAAGGTGGTAAAAGGATTTCTAATTGCATGTACATGATGTTAACATGTTAATTGTACCAATATATGATGGCAAGGGAATCTTATAAGGTGCAAAGTGACTCTAATATGGTGAGAAGTCACTTACATGATTGATTAGAGCCAAAATGTGGCCCAAAAATGAATTGTAGGAAAGGGGTACGAAGAGGTGGTTAAAGGATGTCTAATTGAATTTACGTGATGTTAACATGTTAATTGTATCAATATATGGAGCAGGTGACTCTTATAGGGTGTAAAGTGACTCTAATATGGTGAGAAGTCACTTGCATGATTGATGAGAGCCAAAATGTGGCCCAAAATTGACACAACGGGTACCAAGAGGTGGTTAAAGGATGTCTAATTGCATTTACGTGATGTTAACATGTTAATTGTATCAATATATGGGGTAGGTAACTCTTATAGGGTGTAAAGGTACTCTAATATGGGTACCAAGAGGTGGTGAAAGAATGTCAAATTGGATGTATATGATGTTAACATGTCAATTGTTGCATATATGGTGGAAAGTGACTCTTATAGAGTGCAAAGTAACTCTAATATGGTGAGAAGTGACTAACATGGTTAATTAGAACCAAAATGTGGACCAAAATTGACTTGTATGAATATAGCACTAAGATGTGGTAAAAGGATTTCTAATTGCATGTACATGATGTTAACATGTTAATTGTACCAATATATGATGGCAAGTGACCCTTATAAGGTGCAAAGTGACTCTAATATGGTGAGAAGTCACTTACATGATTGATTAGAGCCAAATGTGGCCCAAAATTGACTAGTAGGAAAGGGAGTACCAAGAGGTGGTTAAAGGATGTCTAATTGCATTTACGTGATGTTAACATGTTAATTGTATCAATATATGGGGCAGGTGACTCTTATAGGGTGTAAAGGTACTCTAATATGGTGAACAGTGACTTACATGGTTGATTAGAGCCAAAATGTGGAACAAAATTAACTTGTATGAAAGTGGCATTAATAGGTGGTAAAAGGATGTCAAATTGGATGTATATGATGTTAACATGTCAATTGTTGCATATATGGTGGAAAGTGACTCTTATAGGGTGCAAAGTGACTCTAATATGGTGAGAAGTGACTAACATGGTTAATTAGAACCAAAATGTGGACCAAAATTGACTTGTATGAATATGGCACTAAGAGGTGGTAAAAGGATTTCTAATTGCATGTACATGATGTTAACATGTTAATTGTACCAATATATGATGGCAAGTGACTCTTATAAGGTGCAAAGTGACTCTAATATGGTGAGAAGTCACTTACATGATTGATTAGAGCCAAAATGTGGCCCAAAATTGACTTGTAGGAAAGGGGTACCAAGAGGTGGTTAAAGGATGTCTAATTGCATTTACGTGATTTAACATGTTAATTGTATCAATATATGGGGCAGGTGAATCTTATAGGGTGTAAAGGTACTCTAATATGGTGAACAGTGATTTTCATGGTTGATTAGAGCTAAAATGTGAACCAAAATTAACTTGTATGAAAGTGGCATTAATAGGTGGTAAAAGGATGTCAAATTGGATGTATATGATGTTAACATGTCAATTGTTGCATATATGGTGGAAAGTGACTCTTATAGGGTGCAAAGTGACTCTAATATGGTGAGAAGTGACTAACATGGTTAATTAGAACCAAAATGTGGACCAAAATTGACTTGTATGAATATGGCACTAAGAGGTGGTAAAAGGATTTGTAATTGCATGTACATGATGTTAACATGTTAATTGTACCAATATATGATGGCAAGTGACTCTTATAAGGTGCAAAGTGACTCTAATATGGTGAGAAGTCACTTACATGATTGATTAGAGCCAAAATGTGGCCCAAAATTGACTTGTAGGAAAGGGGTACCAAGAGGTGGTTAAAGGATGTCTAATTGCATTTACGTGATGTTAACATGTTAATTGTATCAATATATGGGGCAGGTGACTCTTATAGGGTGTAAAGGTACTCTAATATGGTGAACAGTGACTTACATGGTTGATTAGAGCCAAAATGTGGAACAAAATTAACTTGTATGAAAGTGCCATTAATAGGTGGTAAAAGGATGTCAAATTGGATGTATATGATGTTAACATGTCAATTGTTGCATATATGGTGGAAAGTGACTCTTATAGGGTGCAAAGTGACTCTAATATGGTGAGAAGTGACTAACATGGTTAATTAGAACCAAAATGTGGACCAAAATTGACTTGTATGAATATGGCACTAAGAGGTGGTAAAAGGATTTGTAATTGCATGTACATGATGTTAACATGTTAACTGTACCAATATATGATGGCAAGTGAATCTTATAAGGTGCAAAGTGACTCTAATATGGTGAGAAGTCACTTACATGATTGATTAGAGCCAAAATGTGGCCCAAAATTGACTTGTAGGAAAGGGGTACCAAGAGGTGGTTAAAGGATGTCTAATTGCATTTACGTGATGTTAACATGTTAATTGTATCAATATTTTGGGGCAGGTGACTCTTATAGGGTGTAAAGGTACTCTAATATGGTGAACAGTGACTTACATGGTTGATTAGAGCCAAAATGTGGAACAAAATTAACTTGTATGAAAGTGGCATTAATAGGTGGTAAAAGGATGTCAAATTGGATGTATATGATGTTAACATGTCAATTGTTGCATATATGGTGGAAAGTGACTCTTATAGGGTGCAAAGTGACTCTAATATGGTGAGAAGTGACTAACATGGTTAATTAGAACCAAAATGTGGACCAAAATTGACTTGTATGAATATAGCACTAAGATGTGGTAAAAGGATTTCTAATTGCATGTACATGATGTTAACATGTTAATTGTACCAATATATGATGGCAAGTGACTCTTATAAGGTGCAAAGTGACTCTAATATGGTGAGAAGTCACTTACATGATTGATTAGAGCCAAAATGTGGCCCAAAATTGACTTGTAGGAAAGGGGTACCAAGAGGTGGTTAAAGGATGTCTAATTGCATTTACGTGATGTTAACATGTTAATTGTATCAATATATGGGGCAGGTGACTCTTATAGGGTGTAAAGGTACTCTAATATGGTGAACAGTGACTTACATGGTTGATTAGAGCCAAATGTGGAACAAAATTAACTTGTATGAAAGTGGCATTAATAGGTGGTAAAAGGATGTCAAATTGGATGTATATGATGTTAACATGTCAATTGTTGCATATATGGTGGAAAGTGACTCTTATAGGGTGCAAAGTGACTCTAATATGGTGAGAAGTGTCTAACATGGTTAATTAGAACCAAAATGTGGACCAAAATTGACTTGTATGAATATGGCACTAATAGGTGGTAAAAGGATTTCTAATTGCGTGTACATGATGTTAACATGTTAATTGTACCAATATATGATGGCAAGTGACTCTTATAAGGTGCAAAGTGACTCTAATATGGTGAGAAGTCACTTACATTATTTATTAGAGCCAAAATGTGGCCCAAAATTGACTTCTAGGAAAGGGGTACCAAGAGGTGGTAAAGGATGTCTAATTGCATTTACGTGATGTTAACATGTTAATTGTATCAATATATGGGGCAGGTGAATCTTATAGGGTGTAAAGGTACTTCTAATATGGTGAACAGTGACTTACATGGTTGATTAGAGCCAAAATGTGGAACAAAATTAACTTGTATGAAAGTGCCATTAATAGGTGGTAAAAGGATGTCAAATTGGATGTATATGATGTTAACATGTCAATTGTTGCATATATGGTGGAAAGTGACTCTTATAGGGTGCAAAGTGACTCTAATATGGTGAGAAGTGACTAACATGGTTAATTAGAACCAAAATAGTGGACCAAAATTGACTTGTATGAATATGGCACTAAGAGGTGGTAAAAGGATTTTAATTGCATGTACATGATGTTAACATGTTAATTGTACCAATATATGATGGCAAGTGACTCTTATAAGGTGCAAAGTGACTCTAATATGGCTGAGAAGTCACTTACATGATTGATTAGAGCCAAAATGTGGCCCAAAATTGACTTGTAGGAAAGGGGTACCAAGAGGTGGTCAAAGGATGTCTAATTGCATTTACGTGATAGTTAACATGTTAATTGTATCAATATATGGGGCAGGTGAATCTTATAGGGTGTAAAGGTATTCTAATATGGTGAACAGTGACTTACATGGTTAAGAGCCAAAATGTGGAACAAAATTAATTTGTATGAAAGTGCCATTAATAGGTGGTAAAAGAATGTCAAATTGGATGTATATGATGTTAACATGTCAATTGTTGCATATATGGTGGAAAGTGACTCTTATAGGGTGCAAAGTGACTCTAATATGGTGAGAAGTGACTAACATGGTTAATTAGAACCAAAATGTGGACCAAAATTGACTTGTATGAATATGGCACTAAGAGGTGGTAAAAGGATTTCTAATTGCATGTACATGATGTTAACATGTTAACTGTACCAATATATGATGGCAAGTGAATCTTATAAGGTGCAAAGTGACTCTAATATGGTGAGAAGTCACTTACATGATTGATTAGAGCCAAAATGTGGCCCAAAATTGACTTGTAGGAAAGGGGTACCAAGAGGTGGTTAAAGGATGTCTAATTGCATTTACGTGATGTTAACATGTTAATTGTATCAATATATGGGGCAGGTGACTCTTATAGGGTGTAAAGGTACTCTAATATGGTGAACAGTGACTTACATGGTTGATTAGAACCAAAATGTGGAACAAAATTTACTTGTATGAAAGTGGTATTAATAGGTGGTAAAAGGTTGTCAAATTGGATGTATATGATGTTAACATGTCAATTGTTGCATATATGATGGAAAGTGACTCTTATAGGGTGCAAAGTGACTCTAGTATGGTGAGCAGTGACTAACATGGTTAATTAGAACCAAAATGTGGACCAAAATTGACTTGTATGAATATGGCACTAAGAGGTGGTAAAAGGATTTCTAATTGCATGTACATGATGTTAACATGTTAATTGTACCAATATATGATGGCAAGTGACTCTTATAAGGTGCAAAGTGACTCTAATATGGTGAGAAGTCACTTACATGATTGATTAGAGCCAAAATGTGGCCCAAAATTGACTTGTAGGAAAGGGGTACCAAGAGGTGGTTAAAGGATGTCTAATTACATTTACGTGATGTTAACATGTTAATTGTATCAATATATGGGGCAGGTGACTCTTATAGGGTGTAAAGGTACTCTAATATGGTGAAAAGTGACTTACATGGTTGATTAGAGCGAAACTGTGGAACAAAATTAACTTGTATGAAAGTGCCATTAATAGGTGGTAAAAGGATGTCAAATTGGATGTATATGATGTTCACATGTCAATTGTTGCATATATGGTGGAAAGTTACTCTTATAGGGTGCAAAGTGACTCTAATATGGTGAGAAGTGACTAACATGGTTAATTAGAACCAAAATGTGGACCAAAATTGACTTGTATGAATATGGCACTAAGAGGTGGTAAAAGGATTTCTAATTGCATGTACATGATGTTAACATGTCAATTGTACCAATATATGATGGCAAGGGACTCTTATAAGGTGCAAAGTGACTCTAATATGGTGAGAAGTCATTTACATGATTGATTAGAGCCAAAATGTGGCCCAAAAATGAATTGTAGGAAAGGGGTATGAAGAGGTGGTTAAAGGATGTCTAATTGAATTTACGTGATGTTAACATGTTAATTGTATCAATATATGGAGCAGCTGACTCTTATAGGGTGTAAAGTGACTCTAATATGGTGAGAAGTCACTTACATGATTGATGAGAGCCAAAATGTGGCCCAAAATTGACACAACGGGTACCAAGAGGTGGTTAAAGGATGTCTAATTGTATTTACGTGATGTTAACATGTTAATTGTATCAATATATGGGGTAGGTGACTCTTATAGGGTGTAAAGGTACTCTAATATGGGTACCAAGAGGTGGTAAAAGGATGTCAAATTGGATGTATATGATGTTAACATGTCAATTGTTGCATATATGGTGGAAAGTGACTCTAATAGAGTGTAAAGTGACTCTAATATGGTGAGAAGTGACTAACATGGTTAATTAGAACCAAAATGTGGACCAAAATTGACTTGTATGAATATAGCACTAAGATGTGGTAAAAGGATTTCTAATTGCAAGTACATGATGTTAACATGTTAATTGTACCAATATATGATGGCAAGTGATCCTTATAAGGTGCAAAGTGACTCTAATATGGTGAGAAGTCACTTAAATGATTGATTAGAGCCAAAATGTGGTCCAAAATTGACTTGTAGGAAAGGGGTACCAAGAGGTGGTTAAAGGATGTCTAATTGCATTTACGTGATGTTAACATGTTAATTGTATCAATATATGGGGCAGGTGACTCTTATAGGGTATAAAGGTACTCTAATATGGTTAACAGTGACTTACATGGTTGATTAGAGCCAAAATGTGGAACAAAATTAACTTGTATGAAAGTGGCATTAATAGGTGGTAAAAGGATGTCAAATTGGATGTATATGATGTTAACATGTCAATTTTTGCATATATGGTGGAAAGTGACTCTTATAGAGTGCAAAGTGACTCTAATATGGTGAGAAGTGACTAACATGGTTAATTAGAACCAAAATGTGGACCAAAATTGACTTGTATGAATATAGCACTAAGATGTGGTAAAAGGATTTCTAATTGCATGTACATGATGTTAACATGTTAACTGTATCCAATATATGATGGCAAGTGACTCTTATAAGGTGCAAAGTGACTCTAATATGGTGAGAAGTCACTTACATGATTGATTAGAGCCAAAATGTGGCCCAAAATGACTTGTAGGAAAGGGGTACCAAGAGGTGGTTAAAGGATGTCTAATTGCATTTACGTGATGTTAACATGTTAATTGTATCAATATTTTGGGGCAGGTGACTCTTATAGGGTGTAAAGGTACTCTAATATGGTGAACAGTGACTTACATGGTTGATTAGAGCCAAAATGTGGAACAAAAATAACTTGTATGAAAGTGCCATTAATAGGTGGTAAAAGGATGTCAAATTGGATGTATATGATGTTAACATGTCAATTGTTGCATATATGGTGGAATGTGACTCTTATAGGGTGCAAAGTGACTATAATATGGTGAGAAGTGACTAACATGGTTAAATAGAACCAAAATGTGGACCAAAATTGACTTGTATGAATATAGCACTAAGAGGTGGTAAAAGGATTTCTAATTGCATGTACATGATGTTAACATGTTAATTGTACCAATATATGATGGCAAGTGACTCTTATAAGGTGCAAAGTGACTCTAATATGGTGAGAAGTCACTTACATGATTGATTAGAGCCAAAATGTGGCCCAAAATTGACTTGTAGGAAAGGAGTACCAAGAGGTGGTTAAAGGATGTCTAATTGCATTTACGTGATGTTAACATGTTAATTGTATCAATATATGGGGCAGGTGACTCTTATAGGGTGTAAAGGTACTCTAATATGGTGAACAGTGACTTACATGGTTGATTAGAGCCAAATGTGGAACAAAATTAACTTGTATGAAAGTGGCATTAATAGGTGGTAAAAGGATGTCAAATTGGATGTATATGATGTTAACATGTCAATTGTTGCATATATGGTGGAAAGTGACTCTTATAGGGTGCAAAGTGACTCTAATATGGTGAGAAGTGACTAACATGGTTAATTAGAACCAAAATGTGGACCAAAATTGACTTGTATGAATATGGCACTAAGAGGTGGTAAAAGGATTTGTAATTGCATGTACATGATGTTAACATGTTAATTGTACCAATATATGATGGCAAGTGACTCTTATAAGGTGCAAAGTGACTCTAATATGGTGAGAAGTCACTTACATGATTGATTAGAGCCAAAATGTGGCCCAAAATTGACTTGTAGGAAAGGGGTACCAAGAGGTGGTTAAAGGATGTCTAATTGCATTTACGTGATGTTAACATGTTAATTGTATCAATATATGGGGCAGGTGACTCTTATAGGGTGTAAAGGTACTCTAATATGGTGAACAGTGACTTACATGGTTGATTAGAGCCAAAATGTGGAACAAAATTAACTTGTATGAAAGTGCCATTAATAGGTGGTAAAAGGATGTCAAATTGGATGTATATGATGTTAACATGTCAATTGTTGCATATATGGTGGAAAGTGACTCTTATAGGGTGCAAAGTGACTCTAATATGGTGAGAAGTGACTAACATGGTTAATTAGAACCAAATGTGGACCAAAATTGACTTGTATGAATATGGCACTAAGAGGTGGTAAAAGGATTTCTAATTGCATGTACATGATGTTAACATGTTAATTGTACCAATATATGATGGCAAGTGACTCTTATAAGGTGAAAAGTGACTTTAATATGGTGAGAAGTCACTTACATGATTGATTAGAGCCAAAATGTGGCCCAAAATTGACTTGTAGGAAAGGAGGTACCAAGAGGTGGTTAAAGGATGTCTAATTGCATTTACGTGATGTTAACATGTTAATTGTATCAATATATGGGGCAGGTGACTCTTATAGGGTGTAAAGGTACTCTAATATGGTGAACAGTGACTTACATGGTTGATTAGAGCCAAAATGTGGAACAAAATTAACTTGTATGAAAGTGGCATTAATAGGTGGTAAAAGGATGTCAAATTGGATGTATATGATGTTAACATGTCAATTGTTGCATATATGGTGGAAAGTGACTCTTATAGGGTGCAAAGTGACTCTAATATGGTGAGAAGTGACTAACATGGTTAATTAGAACCAAAATGTGGACCAAAATTGACTTGTATGAATATGGCACTAAGAGGTGGTAAAAGGATTTGTAATTGCATGTACAAGATGTTAACATGTTAATTGTACCAATATATGATGGCAAGTGACTCTTATAAGGTGCAAAGTGACTCTAATATGGTGAGAAGTCACTTACATGATTGATTAGAGCCAAAATGTGGCCCAAAATTGACTTGTAGAAAGGGGTACCAAGAGGTGGTTAAAGGATGTATTGCATTTACTTGATGTTAACATGTTAATTGTATCAATATTTGGGGCAGGTGACTCTTATAGGGTGTAAAGGTACTCTAATATGGTGAACAGTGACTTACATGGTTGATTAGAGCCAAAATGTGGAACAAAAATAACTTGTATGAAAGTGCCATTAATAGGTGGTAAAAGGATGTCAAATTGGATGTATATGATGTTAACATGTCAATTGTTGCATATATGGTGGAAAGTGACTCTTATAGGGTGCAAAGTGACTCTAATATGGTGAGAAGTGACTAACATGGTTAATTAGAACCAAAATGTGGACCAAAATTGACTTGTATGAATATGCACTAAGAGGTGGTAAAAGGATTTCTAATTGCATGTACATGATGTTAACATGTTAACTGTACCAATATATGATGGCAAGTGAATCGTATAAGGTGCAAAGTGACTCTAATATGGTGAGAAGTCACTTAAATGATTGATTAGAGCCAAAATGTGGTCCAAAATTGACTTGTAGGAAATGGTTACCAAGAGGTGGTTAAAGGATGTCTAATTGCATTTACGTGATGTTAACATGTTAATTGTATCAATATATGGGGCAGGTGACTCTTATAGGGTATAAAGGTACTCTAATATGGTGAACAGTGACTTACATGGTTGATTAGAGCCAAAATGTGGAACAAAATTAACTTGTATGAAAGTGGCATTAATAGGTGGTAAAAGGATGTCAAATTGAATGTATACGATGTTAACATGTCAATTTTTGCATATATGGTGGAAAGTGACTCTTATAGAGTGCAAAGTGACTCTAATATGGTGAGAAGTGACTAACATGGTTAATTAGAACCAAAATGTGGACCAAAATTGACTTGTATGAATATAGCACTAGATGTGGTAAAAGGATTCTAATTGCATGTACATGATGTTACATGTTAATTGTACCAATATATGATGGCAAGGGACTCTTATAAGGTGCAAAGTGACTCTAATATGGTGAGAAGTCACTTACATGATTGATTAGAGCCAAAATGTGGCCAAAAATGAATTGTAGGAAAGGGGTACGAGGAGGTGGTTAAAGGATGTCTAATTTGAATTTACGTTGATGTTAACATGTTACTTGTATCAATATATGGAGCAGGTGACTCTTATAGGGTTGTAAAGTGATTCTAATATGGTGAGAAGTCACTTACATGATTGATGAGAGCCAAAATGTGGCCCAAAATGACACAACGGGTACACAGAGGTGGTTTTAAAGGATGTCTAATTGCATTTACGTGATGTTACCATGTTAATTGTATCAATATATGGGGTAGGTGGACTCTTATAGGGTGTAAAGGTACTCTAATATGGGTACCAAGAGGTGGTAAAAGGTGTCAAATTGGATGTATATGATGGTAACATGTCAATTGTTGCATATATGGTGGAAAGTGACTCTTATAGAGTGCAAAGTGACTCTAATATGGTGACAAGTGACTAACATGGTTAATTAGAACCAAAATGTGGACCAAAATTGACTTGTATGAATATAGCACTAAGATGTGGTAAAAGGATTTCTAATTGCATGTACATGATGTTAACATGTTAATTGTACCAATATATGATGGCAAGTGACCCTTATAAGGTGCAAAGTGACTCTAATATGGTGAGAAGTCACTTACATGATTGATTAGAGCCAAAATGTGGCCCAAAATTGATTTGTAGAAAAGGAGTACCAAGAGGTGGTTAAAGGATGTCTAATTGCATTTACGTGATGTTAACATGTTAATTGTGGGCAGGTGACTCTTATAGGGTGTAAAGGTACTCTAATATGGTGAACAGTGACTTACATGGTTGATTAGAGCCAAGATGTGGAACAAAATTAACTTGTATGAAGTGGCATTAATAGGTTGGTAAAAGGATGTCAAATTGGATGTATATGATGTTAACATGTCAATTGTTGCATATATGTTGGAAAGTGACTCTTATATGGTGCAAAGTGACTCTAATATGGTGAGAAGTGACTAACATGGTTAATTAGAACCAAAATGTGGACCAAAATTGACTTGTATGAATATGGCACTAAGAGGTGGTAAAAGGATTGGTAATTGCATGTACATGATGTTAACATGTTAATTGTACCAATATATGATGGCAAGTGACTCTTATAGGTGCAAAGTGACTCTAATATGGTGAGAAGTCACTTACATGATTGATTAGAGCCAAAATGTGGCCCAAAATTGACTTGTATGAAAGGGGTACCAAGAGGTGGTTCAAAGGATGTCTAATTGCATTTACGTGATGTTAACATGTTAATTGTATCAATATATGGGGCAGGTGACTCTTATAGGGTGTAAAGGTACTCTAATATGGTGAACAGTGACTTACATGGTTGATTAGAGCCAAAATGTGGAACAAAATTAACTTGTATGAAAGTGCCATTAATAGGTGGTAAAAGGATGTCAAATGGATGTATATGATGTTAACATGTCAATTGTTGCATATATGGTGGAAAGTGACTCTTATAGGGTGCAAAGTGACTCTAATATGGTGAGAAGTGACTAACATGGTTAATTAGAACCAAATGTGGACCAAAATTGACTTGTATGAATATAGCACTAAGAGGTGGTAAAAGGATTTCTAATCGCATGTACATGATGTTAACATGTTAACTGTACCAATATATGATGGCAAGTGACTCTTATAAGGTGCAAAGTGACTCTAATATGGTGAGAAGTCACTTACATGATTGATTAGAGCCAAAATGTGGCCCAAAATTGACTTGTAGGAAAGGGGTACCAAGAGGTGGTTAAAGGATGTCTAATTGCATTTACGTGATGTTAACATGTTAATTGTATCAATATATGGGGAAAGTGACTCTTATAGGGTGTAAAGGTACTCTAATATGGTGAACAGTGACTTACACGGTTGATTAGAGCCAAATGTGGAACAAAATAACTTGTATGAAAGTGGCCATTAATAGGTGGTAAAAGGATGTCAAATGGATGTATATGATGTTTAACATGTCAATTGTTGCATATATGGTGGAAAGTGACTCTTATAGGGTTGCAAGTGACTCTAATATGGTGAGAAGTGACTAACATGGTTAATAGAACCAAAATGTGGACCAAAATTGACTTGTATGAATATAGCACTAAGATGTGGTAAAGGATTTCTAATTGCATTGTACATGATGTTAACATGTTAACTGTACCAATATATGATGGCAAGTGACTCTTATAAGGTGCAAAGTGACTCTAATATGGTGAGAAGTCACTTACCATGATTGATTAGAGCAAAATGTGGTCCCCAAAATTGACTTGTAGGAAAGGGGTACCAAGAGGTGGTTAATGGATATCTAATTGCATTTACGTGATGTTAACATGTTAATTGTATCAATATATGTGGGCAAGGTGAATCTTATAGGGTGTAAAGGTACTCTTAATATGGTGAACAGTGACTTACATGGTTGATTAGAGCCAAGATGTGGAACAAAATTAACTTGTATGAAAGTGGCATTAATAGGTGGTAAAGGATGTCAAATTGGATGTATATGATGTTAACATGTCAATTGTTGCATATATGTTGGAAAGTGACTCTTATATGGTGCAAAGTGACTCTAATATGGTGAGAAGTGACTAACATGGTTAATTAGAACCAAAATGTGGACCAAAATTGACTTGTATGAATATGGCACTAAGAGGTGGTAAAGGATTTGTAATTGCATGTACATGATGTTAACATGTTAATTGTACCAATATATGATGGCAAGTGACTCTTATAAGGTGCAAAGTGACTCTAATATGGTGAGAAGTCACTTACATGATTGATTAGAGCCAAAATGTGGCCCAAAATTGACTTGTAGGAAAGGGGTACCAAGAGGTGGTTAAAGGATGTCTAATTGCATTTACGTGATGTTAACATATTAATTGTATCAATATTTGGGGCAGGTGACTCTTATAGGGTGTAAAGGTACTCTAATATGGTGAACAGTGACTTACATGGTTGATTAGAGCCAAAATGTGGAACAAAATTAACTTGTATGAAAGTGCCATTAATAGGTGGTAAAAGGATGTCAATTGGATGTATATGATGTTAACTGTCAATTGTTGCATATATGGTGGAAAGTGACTCTTATAGGGTGCAAAGTGACTCTAATATGGTGAGAAGTGACTAACATGGTTAATTAGAACCAAAATGTGGACCAAAATTGACTTGTATGAATATGCACTAAGAGGTGGTAAAAGGATTTCTAATTGCATGTACATGATGTTAACATGTTAACTGTACCACTATATGATGGCAAGTGATCTTTATAAGGTGCAAAGTGACTCTAATCTGGTGAGAAGTCACTTACATGATTGATTAGAGCCAAAATGTGGCCCAAAATGACTTGTAGGAAAGGGGGTACCAAGAGGTGGTTAAAGGATGTCTAATTGCATTTACGTGATGTTAACATGTTAATTGTATCAATATATGGGAGGTGACTCTTATAGGGTGTAAAAGTACTCTAATATGGTACCAAGAGGTGGTAAAAGGATGTCAAATTGGATGTATATGATGTTAACATGTCAATTGTTGCATATATGGTGGAAAGTGACTCTTATAGGGTGCAAAGTGACTCTAATATGGTGAGAAGTGACTAACATGGTTAATTAGAACCAAAATGTGGACCAAAATTGACTTGTATGAATATGGCACTAAGAGGTGGTAAAAGGATTTCTAATTGCATGTACATGATGTTAACATGTTAATTGTACCAATATATGATGGCAAGTGACTCTTATAAGGTGCAAAGTGACTCTAATATGGTGAGAAGTCACTTACATGATTGATTAGAGCCAAAATGTGGCCCAAAATTGACTTGTAGGAAAGGGGTACCAAGAGGTGGTTAAAGGATGTCTAATTGCATTTACGTGATGTTAACATGTTAATTGTATCAGGGGCAAGTGACTCTTATAGGGTGTAAAGGTACTCTAATATGGTGAACAGTGACTTACATGGTTGATTAGAGCCAAAATGTGGAACAAAATTAACTTGTATGAAGTGGCATTAATAGGTGGTAAAAGGATGTCAAATTGGATGTATATGATGTTAACATGTCAATTGTTGCATATATGGTGGAAAGTGACTCTTATAGGGTGCAAAGTGACTCTAATATGGTGAGAAGTGACTAACATGGTTAATTAGAACCAAAATGATGGACCTAAATTGACTTGTATGAATATGCACTAAGAGGTGGTAAAAGGATTTCTAATTGCATTGTACATGATGTTAACATGTTAATTTGTACCAATATATGATGGCAAGTGACTCTTATAAGGTGCAAAGTGACTCTAATATGCTGAGAAGTCACTTACATGATTGATTAGAGCCAAAATGTGGCCCAAAATTGACTTGTAGGAAAGGGGTACCAAGAGGTGGTTAAAGGATGTCTAATTGCATTTACGTGATGTTAACATGTTAATTGTATCAATATATGGGGCAAGGTTGACTCTATAGGTTGTAAAGGTACTCTAATATGGTGAACAGTGACTTACATGGTTGATTATAAGCCAAATGTGGAACAAAATAACTTGTATGAAAGTGCATTAATAGGTGGTAAAAGGATGTCAAATTGGATGTATATGATGTTACATGTCAATTGTTGCATATATGTGGAAGAGTGACTCCACTTATGGTGCAAAGAGGACTTAATATGGTGAGAAGTGGACTACATGGTTCATTAGAACCAAAATGTGGACCAAAATTGACTTGTATGAATATGGCACTAAGAGGACTGGTAAAGGATTTTCTATTGCATGTACATGATGTTAACATGTTAAATTGTACCAAGATATGATGGCAAGTGACTCTTATAATGGTGCAACGTGACTCTAATATGGTGAGAAGTCACTTACATGATTGATTAGAGCCAAAATGTAGGCCCAAACTGACTTGTAGGAAAGGGGTACCAAGAGGTGGTTAAAGGATGTCTAATTGCATTTACGTGATGTTAACATGTTAATTGTATCAATATATGGGGCAGTGACTCTTATAGGGTGTAAAGGTACTCTAATATGGTGAACAGTGACTTACATGGTTGATTAGAGCCAAAATGTGGAACAAAATTAACTTGTATGAAAGTGGCATTAATAGGTGGTAAAAGGATGTCAAATTGGATGTATATGATGTTAACATGTCAATTGTTGCATATATGGTGGAAAGTGACTCTTATAGGTGCAAAGTGACTCTAATATGGTGAGAAGTGACTAACATGGTTAATTAGAACCAAAAGTGGACCAAAATTGACTTGTATGAATATGGCACTAAGAGGTGGTAAAAGGATTTCTAATTGCATGTACATGATGTTAACATGTTAATTGTACCAATATATGATGGCAAGTGACTCTTATAAGGTGCAAAGTGACTCTAATATGGTGAGAAGTCACTTACATGATTGATTAGAGCCAAAATGTGGCCCAAAATTGACTTGTAGGAAAGGGGTACCAAGAGGTGGTTAAAGGATGTCTAATTGCATTTACGTGATGTTAACATGTTAATTGTATCAATATATGGGGCAAGTGACTCTTATAGGGTGTAAAGGTACTCTAATATGGTGAACAGTGACTTACATGGTTGATTAGAGCCAAAATGTGGAACAAAATTAACTTGTATGAAAGTGGCATTAATAGGTGGTAAAAGGATGTCAAATTGGATGTATATGATGTTAACATGTCAATTGTTGCATATATGGTGGAAAGTGACTCTTATAGGGTGCAAAGTGACTCTAATATGGTGAGAAGTGACTAACATGGTTAATTAGAACCAAAATGTGGACCAAAATTGACTTGTATGAATATGGCACTAAGAGGTGGTAAAAGGATTTCTAATTGCATGTACATGATGTTAACATGTTAATTGTACCAATATATGATGGCAAGTGACTCTTATAAGGTGCAAAGTGACTCTAATATGGTGAGAAGTCACTTACATGATTGATTAGAGCCAAAATGTGGCCCAAAATTGACTTGTAGGAAAGGGGTACCAAGAGGTGGTTAAAGGATGTCTAATTGCATTTACGTGATGTTAACATGTTAATTGTATCAATATATGGGGCAAGTGACTCTTATAGGGTGTAAAGGTACTCTAATATGGTGAACAGATTACATGGTTGATTAAAGCCAAAATGTGGAACAAAATTAACTTGTATGAAAGTGGCATTAATAGGTGGTAAAAGGATGTCAAATTGGATGTATATGATGTTAACATGTCAATTGTTGCATATATGGTGGAAAGTGACTCTTATAGGGTGCAAAGTGACTCTAATATGGTGAGAAGTGACTAACATGGTTAATTAGAACCAAAATGTGGACCAAAATTGACTTGTATGAATATGGCACTAAGAGGTGGTAAAAGGATTTCTAATTGCATGTACATGATGTTAACATGTTAATTGTACCAATATATGATGGCAAGTGACTCTTATAAGGTGCAAAGTGACTCTAATATGGTGAGAAGTCACTTACATGATTGATTAGAGCCAAAATGTGGCCCAAAATTGACTTGTAGGAAAGGGGTACCAAGAGGTGGTTAAAGGATGTCTAATTGCATTTACGTGATGTTAACATGTTAATTGTATCAATATATGGGGCAAGTGACTCTTATAGGGTGTAAAGGTACTCTAATATGGTGAACAGTGACTTACATGGTTGATTAGAGCCAAAATGTGGAACAAAATTAACTTGTATGAAAGTGGCATTAATAGGTGGTAAAAGGATGTCAAATTGGATGTATATGATGTTAACATGTCAATTGTTGCATATATGGTGGAAAGTGACTCTTATAGGGTGCAAAGTGACTCTAATATGGTGAGAAGTGACTAACATGGTTAATTAGAACCAAAATGTGGACCAAAATTGACTTGTATGAATATGGCACTAAGAGGTGGTAAAAGGATTTCTAATTGCATGTACATGATGTTAACATGTTAATTGTACCAATATATGATGGCAAGTGACTCTTATAAGGTGCAAAGTGACTCTAATATGGTGAGAAGTCACTTACATGATTGATTAGAGCCAAAATGTGGCCCAAAATTGACTTGTAGGAAAGGGGTACCAAGAGGTGGTTAAAGGATGTCTAATTGCATTTACGTGATGTTAACATGTTAATTGTATCAATATATGGGGCAAGTGACTCTTATAGGGTGTAAAGGTACTCTAATATGGTGAACAGTGACTTACATGGTTGATTAGAGCCAAAATGTGGAACAAAATTAACTTGTATGAAAGTGGCATTAATAGGTGGTAAAAGGATGTCAAATTGGATGTATATGATGTTAACATGTCAATTGTTGCATATATGGTGGAAAGTGACTCTTATAGGGTGCAAAGTGACTCTAATATGGTGAGAAGTGACTAACATGGTTAATTAGAACCAAAATGTGGACCAAAATTGACTTGTATGAATATGGCACTAAGAGGTGGTAAAAGGATTTCTAATTGCATGTACATGATGTTAACATGTTAATTGTACCAATATATGATGGCAAGTGACTCTTATAAGGTGCAAAGTGACTCTAATATGGTGAGAAGTCACTTACATGATTTAGAGCCAAAATGTGGCCCAAAATTGACTTGTAGGAAAGGGGTACCAAGAGTGGTTAAAGGATGTCTAATTGCATTTACGTGATGTTAACATGTTAATTGTATCAATATATGGGGCAAGTGACTCTTATAGGGTGTAAAGGTACTCTAATATGGTGAACAGTGACTTACATGGTTGATTAGAGCCAAAGTGGAACAAAATTAACTTGTATGAAAGTGGCATTAATAGGTGGTAAAAGGATGTCAAATTGGATGTATGATGTTAACATGTCAATTGTTGCATATATGGTGGAAAGTGACTCTTATAGGTGCAAAGTGACTCTAATATGGTGAGAAGTGACTAACATGGTTAATTAGAACCAAAATGTGGACCAAAATTGACTTGTATGAATATGGCACTAAGAGGTGGTAAAAGGATTTCTAATTGCATGTACATGATGTTAACATGTTAATTGTACCAATATATGATGGCAAGTGACTCTTATAAGGTGCAAAGTGACTCTAATATGGTGAGAAGTCACTTACATGATTGATTAGAGCCAAAATGTGGCCCAAAATTGACTTGTAGGAAAGGGGTACCAAGAGGTGGTTAAAGGATGTCTAATTGCATTTACGTGATGTTAACATGTTAATTGTATCAATATATGGGGCAAGTGACTCTTATAGGGTGTAAAGGTACTCTAATATGGTGAACAGTGACTTACATGGTTGATTAGAGCCAAAATGTGGAACAAAATTAACTTGTATGAAAGTGGCATTAATAGGTGGTAAAAGGATGTCAAATTGGATGTATATGATGTTAACATGTCAATTGTTGCTATATGGTGGAAAGTGACTCTTATAGGGCA